>NW_008683752.1:9303-41991 GCF_000695815.1 Acanthisitta chloris | reverse complement strand
CTGATGGCTCGTTCCTGTGCTGGACGGCAGGAGAGAGGCACGGAACTGGGGGAAGGGACAGCTTTTCCCCGGGAACCTATCTGTCTGGCAGATATCAGGGCCAGCATCTGTGTGTGCTGGGAGGCTCAGATAGGCGTGTTGCGCCGCTGATTCAGCCCCTGGGCTCCCCAGCTGCTTGGCTTGGGGTGGGTTTGGCGACAGTCCTGCCTCAACCTACTGCAAAAAGTTATTTTCTCAGCTCTTCCCCCTTCCACACCCCCTGCCAAGGCAGCAAACCTCTGGTTCCTTTCTCAGAAACTAGTGCTTTGTTCCACTAAAACTCGGCCACTGTGGGGAAAAACAAGGTAGAAAATATAATGGTTAATATGACAAAAAGGCTTTTCTCTAGAGAAATATGCTGCAGATTGGATGACAGTCCTGTTTCTTTCCTTTTTCTCCCTCTTAGCCATGCACACACATTTCTTCCGTGGTTGAGTTCCCGTCACTGCAGTTTTAGGCAACTTTTGTCACACAGTGTCCTGGTGGGGCTGGTGTAGGACATCTGGCAGCAGGGACAGAAGTATTCCCCCTGTGTGGAGAGGGAGGAGAGAGGGACAACATGCCTCTCTACTTGTCTAAATCAGGGTATAGTTGGTGATTTAGATAAGGGTAAGGTACACTGAAGACTGTCTATGTCTTTTAACCCAAGATCATCAGTATGGTATGTGTGAAATACTGGTTTTAGTGAGTTACACTGGTTGTGGACGGAAGGGAAAAGGTTTTTCTGTATTTCTGGGCCTAGCCTCTGTTCACCCAGCCTAGTTGCCTGTAGGATAACTTGTTTTCAAGGTGGGTTCATGAACAGAGATGCCACCTCCTTCATCCAAAAGCTCAGTAGTTGGTTGATTGCTTTTTAGTATAAGAGTTCAGAAAAACATTCTTAAACCATGGTGTCTCCAGAGGTTTGTGGTAAGAAAACAATGTTAATTTGCCCAGTCTAGTAGCAGAAGGATGAAAAAAAGAGTAAAGCACACTGTGTTCTTTGTTCCAAATACCTGGAATTTGTGTCCTTGTTGGAGACAAGGGCCATAAAGGGCTTTAACGTTTGAGGGGTTTTTTCTGTCATTTATGGAGCAGTGCAGTGTTGCTGCCACAGCACTGGTGTGCTGCACAGCACAATCCACCTATTTCCACTTTTTAATGAGCAGTGACTCTAGTTACTGTAAATACTGCATTGGGTGTGCACCCACACTTTATTGCAGTTTCCAAAGGAGAGTGTATCGTATCACCTTCTAGGAAAGTTCAGGACAACTGCCTCTGCCATGGAAAAGTTAGACTTGATTAACAGAGGATGTAGGAAGCCAAAGTAAATACCAGAAATGTGCAAAGCAGTTATGGTGGTGTAGATTAGTACCTATGAAGGGATGTGTAAATCTGAGCGCTTGACATGATGGATTTTACATTGAAAGGGAAGTCATTGTGTTACTATGTTTTTAGTTGAAGGTCCCTGCTGACAGTGTTGGAGCTATTTCAATGCCCCACTCAACTCAAAATCTTACATATTGTGAAGAGTTGGGCCTATATCTAAATCTTTCCTGAATTTCAAACAGGGAAAGACAAGTAACAAGAGAGGAAATGTGAAAAAAGTGTGTCTGTCAGCAAAATATACTGGTGTGTACACACAGCACCTCTTGGTTGAACAACATACCTCATGCTTAAAAAAACCCCTCCCATGAGAGGTAGCTGGGTAACAGGACCATCAAAAAGGCAAGAGGAGCACTTTGTGAGCCTTTGAGTCTTGAAAAACCTTTGAGATGCTCTTACCCCTTTTTGTGTTGCTGACACACAGAGCTGCAATACACACATTGCAGACAAAGAAGGATATGAAAAGCTTCAGATGCTTAAATCAGCCACTGAGACACATCCAGTTGACTTGGTTATGAAGAAAGCATGAATTATCATATTCTGCCCTGTCATTTAAAGATAAATGTTTTACAGCATGAACTCCATCATTATGTGTACATATTTTTTAAAAAAAGGTTTTGTTTGGGGTTTTTTTTTGTTTGTTTGTTTTTGCAACAAACATAAGACTTTTTAGATTTGCTAAGAGGTGGGTCCAACTTATGGTTAAATCCTGCAGATGATAGTCTTGCTGATCTCAGGATTTTCCAAATATTAAAATGTAGATGTCTGGGTTTCTCAAAACCCCACAAAACTTCAAAAACATTAGACCCCTTTCACCTTTCCCCAGATATCTGGGATGGCCATAAACTGCTTGAGCATCCTGGCAAGATTTCTTGTAATAGACAGGCTCTTGAATAGCTCTTAGTGGTTCATTAGCAATTTCAGGTATTGTATTTTAGCAAACAAAATCAAAGTTTATCACTTAGCTTTTGCTTCACTACAATAAATTATTTATAAGGTGCAGCCCTTTTGTGCATGCAGGTGCAATAGTTTTTCCAGTTATGTTGTTTATATAACAGAGTACCATTAAAAATATCACGGGGGGAGTGGGGACCATTCTGTATGGAAGAAGTGTATAAAGTCTGAGCCAAGAAAAAGAAATCTCCCTGTAAACCCTGGCACTCTTGTGGCAGTGATCACTGTGCCATCCCCAGTGCTGCTTCCTACAGGAGCCTGAGGGCAAGGTGTGGAGGTTGGTACCTGCCAGCTGCATGGCTCTGGATATGGGCTGGTCTAGATGAGAATTTGCCTTGGCAGAATCAAATGGAAGTCCTTACTTACCTAGAGATAAGCCTGAAGTGCTCATGCACTATAAAGTTCCTGGCAAAATCTGTTCAATGCGTATATTTACACTCAAGGTTTGTACCTATATTTGCACTTGGGGTTTGTAGATACAGTTACAGTGTGACAAATATCCATAAATCTAGACAAGCTAGCAGGAAAGAGAAGGTGTAAGAACAGAATAAGTGCCTGTGTGCCTGCTTGATGGAGTGAAATCTGGAGGGTCTCAGTGTGTGCCTATGTCTTTCTTGTTTACTTGAGTTGGTTTAAGTTTCTCAAGTGGTAACTGTGAGCCCTGGGTAAGCTGCACAGTTCGAGAAACACAAACACACTTGCCGAAGGAAGGTGCTTTATATATTAGGACAGCTGACTGGCCCCATGGCAAGCCATTCTTTATTGTCTGGTGAACTCATTCCACTCTAAGCTTTGCTTTGCTTCGATGGCCCTTTCGACAGCTGTAGAGGATGCTGCTGGCTTTGGTCCACCCTGACATTTCGTTCATCCTCTGCAGAAGTCTGCCTTTTTGGCAACATGGGCCATTAGCTTTCCCCTTGTGGTTTCAGATTTTCTTCTTCCTTTTCCACTTGGGATTTTTCTTGTTCTAGTGCTTCTTTCTCTTTTCAGCAAGCAGTTTCTGAAGATCTGCAGGTGAATTCTACTCATTCTATATCAACACCTTTCTTTTATTGACTTGGTAATTTATTTTTCAGTCCTCATTCTTCAGATGAATATCACAGAGCTGTAGTGGTTTGTGAGGGGTTTTGTTTGGTTGCTTGTTGGGTTTTTTGGAGCAAGGAGGGGAAGTGAGAGGTAGAGGGGATCATATCTCACAGGAAAGCTACTGTTACTAATTATGCCTTGGAGATTATTTCTTCATGGCTCAGGTATAATTACTACTTGATCAAACTCATATATGCTATTTAGGACAAAATAAAGCTTCTCTTTCTGTATGACCTAAACCCCAAGTTGTTACTTCAAATATTTTTTTAAGGGGGCAAGAAACTGCATCTGTAATTCTTCCACATCCTGAACCCCTTCCCACAGCTGCCACTGCTGCAGCACCCCCTCCTACAAAACTTTGCCACCTACAGCGATACAGAGGTGCAAAGGAGGACTTTTAGGACACCTGCTACTGATGGATTCTCGTTATCTTTTGAGAACTACTTAGAAATGTGTGTTATAGGACAGGATTTTTAGCCTTGTCCATGTCTTATCCAAGTTGAAAAAAGCCAGAGCTAGAGGGTAGTGCAACCTAGGTCATGAAGGTAATAGGGACACAGTCTCAAGGGCAGAGAAGTTCTGGGAGAATGACAAGAGGGCCCCTGTCTGCCCCTGATTATTTTCTTTCCTCCTCTAATGCTCATGCTTTCACCAGTTCAGGTCCAGTTCTGGGAGCAATACCAGGTACCCTCTGGTGACAATAAGTGTGTGCTGTGTGAGCTGGTCAGAGGATACAGGTGCTATGTCAAAATCCACTGAATTGGTAACACTCATTCCCAAGTCTTCAGAGCAGAAAGTTGCAGATCCCCAAAAGGGATCTGGACTGAGTTTAGACAGTCTATGCCCAAACCTGCAGTCCTCTGTATCCTCACACAGCTGCTGACTGGATCCTGGATGCTTACCCAGGTGTCTGAAGCTCTGCCTTTGAGCATGCCCAGAGACATGTCAGCTCAACAGAACAGAGCAGCTTGGTGCCAGCCTCCTGCCCATGTTCTGTCCCACAGCAGCAGATGCAGCACTCTTCCAGATTGCACTCTGCAAAAAGGCTATTGTGGACTATTAATAGCCTTTGTTTGAAGTACAGCAGGGATGCTGCTGCAGCTGCTGCAGTTCCTGCTCTCCTTATCCAACCACCCAAGGTGCAGATGCTTCCCCACCACCCCCACCACTCTGGTCCCCTCATATGGGCTCAGTCTCTTCTTCAGCTAACAGATTCAAAGCACCTCTCCCATTCTCTAGAGAATGTCTGAACTACCAGGGCTATATAACTGTGCATAACTCTTTTGCAGTGGGTGCAATCCCACAATTCAAAGAGTTGGAGAGATTAATCGAGAAACTGTTAAATGCAGCGAGCAGAGCATGTGTGTGGAAGAGCAGGATTCCTCTGCTTCTTCCAGAAATTATGCCTGTGGCTTATCTGTAATTTTTCTGAAAGATATAAACAGACGTTGTTGTGAGAGTCACTGCCTAAAGGCTCTGGAGAGGTCTGTGTGCCCCAGTGGCACTGTATACAGGAAATGTACAGGAAGAATGGTATTTGCACTCTCTGTCCCAGTGTGATCCTTCAGAAGGACATCTCAAGGTCCATGGGGAGTTTGGCTTCCAATTCATTATTAGGTAAATTATAACAATGTGGAGAGAGCTGACGAAATAAACTGCTGCAGGGGAGTGTTTCACAGGGGGGTTCAATGTGCTGTTTCCCAAGGGTTCAGGCAGCATGGGGCCAAACCAGGGTACTGACGTGGAACACCTCGTTCTTCACTAAAATGGTGGTAATAATTCTCAATTTACAAACCTCATGGGAGGGGTTCACATAACATTGGAAAGGAGCTGCTGGTACTTATTACTTAGCTCTCTGATTTTGTACAGCCTGGTACAAGAAATGAAGCATGACAAACAAATTCGTGGTTGTTAGAAGGACTGGTACAAGAAATGAAGCATGACAAACGAATTCTTGGTTGTTAGAAGGCAAAAATGTCTAGTTGATTGTGCTTCACCATCACTTTCAGTAACAAAAGCCCACAGGAGGAGAACAAGTCTTGTGTCTATTAGCTGCTATCACTTCTGCACATGAGACTGATGGCAGCCATTGACTCCACATCACCAGCTACGACATATATATACTTTCTTGAAAGGCACAATGGGAAGTAATGATTTATGCTCTATTTATATTCTTTATTCCAAATATAAACCCACCATAATGCCATATGTATTATTTCAGAGGATTATGAATCACCCACAGAGTGTTTTATAAATTAATTCTCTTCAACATACTTAGATTGTTAGGAAAATTGCTTCTGGAGTCCCACTTCCAGTCCTTTCACCTTAGTCTAAGTCCAGCTCTTGTCAAAATTCCTGAGATTCTTTTTTATTAAGGTTATTATCAGACCCCACACTGCCTCTGTTGTTCCCCATGCAGGAATTGCTATTCAGGCACATTCCTAGAGGTTGCTGCCTTTTTCCTGTTGTAGGAAAGTGGGTGCCTGCATTTTGGTCCTGATCTGGAAGGCTGACTTCCACCACGAGACAGCCAGCACATGTGTATTCATCCCCACCATGTCTGCCTAGCCAGCTGGTGAAGGATGCAGCTGTAGACACAGGACAGGAAAGGCACATGCTCTATTGACAGCCCTACCATGCCCTGAAGGTGTCACCTGTTTAACTGCTCTAATTTTTGGGGTGGAGCTGAGACCGCAGAACACTCTTCCATGTAGGTAGGGTCAATCCTTCACGCCCTTCTGTGAGCACACAGAGGTTACCAGCATCTAAGAGAGGATTTGGGCCCACAGACAATTTATTAAAAGATCCTTAATTCTGTTCTGTGTCATCTTTATGCATTAGTCATGGAACTAATGACCAGACACACAGTATGTAGGCAATGTGTGTGTGTTTATGGTGTCCTTTAAGAGGTATCTCTTCCTCCTGGGAGAAGAGACTCAAGAAAAGCTGCTCTCCCTTGGGATATGAATGGGATCACAGCCAAAATTCAAAACTGCCTATTACCCTTGCTTACTCAGTGCCCAATGCACGCCAAGTATCGCCCAAGCAGACTAGGCCTGTATCTCTGCTCAGAAGGGTTTATTGCTGTACATTTACCAGATCTATACAGTGGCACTGAATGTGAACATATACAATTTATTTTGATATGAGGAGGCAGGAAACATTTTCTTCCCATGCACGGGTAGGCATCTGTCTTCAGAAATTCCAAAACCTGATGCTGAGAACTTGCTTCTTCACTTGAGAGAAGAGTAGTTTTACATTCCAGATTTGGGACATTGGAGAAGACTTCAGATAGTCCATGAACCAGATGCAGTTTTCTGGAGTACTGTGCTGGGTGCACTGGAGTCAAATAACAGAGCCACAGCAGTCAGCATGTGCTAGCTGAGGGGAGCTCTTAATCAGAGAACAAGCTGGCAAACAGTAACCATAGCCAGCCCCAGCACCAACTTACTGTCTGGTCAACTAGTACTACGTATTTTATATACAGATTATTAATTTTAGGCTACAGTGTCAGAGAATGCAATGTTCTGTACACATGTGACCTCACAGGTTATAAACCATGTGCAATTACACAGGCACAACTTACTAGTAGTTTAAACAGTGTTTGTTAGTTGTTATTCTCTCTCCCAAGAGATTAGTGTTATTGATGTCTATAGGCTGTGATTTACAGTAATCATCTGAAAATACTGGATTTAGTAAGCTTCTCAAATAATACAGAAACTAGTCAATCAGTACTTACAGATACCAAATGGACTTAACCAGAATGTTTTTCTTTCCTGAAGAGGTATTATTTGAGTAAGTTCCACCCATTCACTTGCCAACAGGCAAAGTGGTCTTTCTTTGGGGGACACATACTGAAATGAGAAAAATATGAAGGATTTTCTGTGAATTCTAGTATTAGTGGTATGATCAGCTTAGTGTGACTTCAGTGTTCAGTAACAATACAGATACTGCTTGACTCTTCCTGATTAAAAGAGCACAAAGTCAGGGTTTTTCTGCCAGAACCTGACATCCAGTCTGTGAAAGACTTCTGCCTCAAAGTGATTCAGAAAGAAAAACTGTGCTGTTTGTTTTGGGTATGTAAACCATGTACATTGTTAAAGATTTTATGAGGCTTAAAACCCTTTGGTAAGTTTTCTAGTAATAAATTATTGTTGTATGAATCTATTGAAGATTACTCAGCCCTTCTGGGAAAAGATTGTAATCATACTTTTTGAGCTTTTTTTCTTTACAGAGTGGACTCAGAAAAACCTTTTTAAGCTTATATTAGTTAATTTTTCCTTTGACTTTTTTTTCACCAGTAAAAAGCCCTCCTCTTTGCTTACCTTCATTTTCTTGTGGTTTGGTGGGGTTTGACACTTACAGGCCTCTGTCAAAGATCGAGGCACATCTTGTGTGTGCCTGATACTCCTGCCCTCCACAGAAGTGCATATATAGCAACTCCCTAGGGATTCTGAAGGCTATGATGGGAGAAAGCCAGGAAATACAGGACAGTGAAATGCAAGGGCTCCAAAATGACCTGGCCCAAGGCCTCTCTGAATTGAATTTTGCTGGTTTCCAGTGGGGCCAAGGTCATTCCTAGTACGTATGCAGCAGAGGGAAGTGCTGGGGCAGGAAGTTTCCATGGGTACACACCTGCTGTATGAACCAGCAGCAAATAATCAGGGCAAGAGCCCTAGATCTCCAGCACCCTGGTTTCCCATCCACTTAAGAGCATGGAGGCAGCAACTGCAGGTGTTGAAATCTTCATTCCCTCTCATCACTCCCAGGAGACCCCTTCCTTTGGGAGCAGCTGGATCCACAGTCTCAGAGCCCCACGTGACCCAGCCCCTGACCCAGCTCAGCATAGCATCCTTGCAGCACCAGGGCTCTTGCCACACCAGGCTATTCAGCTATGGTGGTTCTGCTGCCCTGGGGCTGATGGTGGCAGAGGCAGTTGCCTGCTTTGTCCAGGCCTTCGACAGCAAGCAGATCCACCCAGCGTATGGTGTAAATACAAGCTACTACAGTCTTAAATAAAAACTGAAACCCCCACAGTAAACTAGAGGTGACCACCCATCTCCAGTGTTTGCTGGACCAGTGGTGTGTGTTGGGCAGGTAGCTGCATAGGAAAACAGGAGCTTGGCCTCTGGGATAGGACAGATGAGGCAAGGAAAATATGCTTTGCACCTGCCAAAAAGGCTAAGGCTAAAGCTCTGCCAGTTGGACAGCACCTTGTGAGTTGCTGGACAAGCTCACTTCCCATTAATGTCAGTGGGATTTCTGTGGGAGCTTAGCAACTGGCATGCTCTAAGCTGTTACAGGGGGATGGCAGGGGAACATATTAATGCAAATGCATCTGAGGTTGAAGCCATCTGTGGTCTGTATTAAGTAATGCATTCAGGTGATACTTCCCAGATAGTACTTGGACCAGATTCCACCCACCCTGACTTCTGGCTTTCTGCTTCATAGATGTGGCAGTACTATTAGTCAAAACACATTCTCCCCAAGTCTGAAATGGTATTCATTGCTGCTCTTTTCAAATGCCTTTCTTTTGTCCTCTTTTCAATTTAAATTCAACTTACGTATCTTTATCTAGATAACAGCCCCGTAAGTACTTTTACATATAAATGTACTTCTCAATTTTCATTTCTTCTAAAGCTGTCAATAAAACACTTTAAAACTACTCCACGGCATAGATAAACTCTTCACTTATCCATATTTTCTCTTATATACAGCAAGGGAGGTATTTCTCAGTTCTCTCATAGAAGGTATTGATGAGAGCAGCAGGTTCACATGCTGTTCCCAGAAACAACCCAGCTGGACCATTGTACACGTTGGCCACTAGATCTGTTCTGTCCTCAGTTTCCTGCTAAAACAAATTTGTTTTAACTGTTCCACATAGTAAACTGTTGTTGATTGATGTAATGCTGAATGGTGCTGGTGGCTGATTCATCGCTCTTGGCTTGACTACTGCGTAGCCTAATGAGTAAAAGAGAGGTACTACAGACAAGGAACAAAAGGTCAATAAAGGAAGAAACAAGGAAGGGAAGAAAAGGGAATTTAGCAGCCATCATATGGATACAGAGCATTGAGAGAAGAGTCACTAATATCTAAGCTGTATTTATTTTTCCAATGCTGATTTATTCAGCAAGACACTTAGATTTTGAAAATGGAATGCATAAAAGCTGCACAGTAGAAATTAGCTGAGAAGCAACATCTTAATATACAGCACAGGAGTGCATGAGGCACTTCTGATTGTGGGGGAGCCTAGGTTCCTACACAGTCATTCCCAAAGAATGCTAAAAATATTTGTGGGAGAGAACAAGCATGTGAAATCAATTTTTCTGAGCTGCCGTCTGCTTGTTTAAAACTAAAATGATCTTACAGCAGTTCTATGTATTTTATTTTCCTATCAATGTTAAGCTTATCTTATAAACACATCTTCCATATATAAAGTAAGTTTAAAGCATCAATTATAGAACTTGAATGCAAAAAGAGTGTAGCTTGGATGCTTACTGGCATGCAGAGAGATATCCTGTCTTATTATTTTTCGTACTGTGATACAGTTGTAGCATTATCTGATATCTAGGGCTTTGAAGGATCTGTTGTAAGCACGTCAAAGACTTTATAATTTGTTTTTGGCAATATTAGATCACAAAAAACGAGAAATGAGTCCCACCAACTTTCATCAAACAATGTATCCTGTTATTGCCTTTCATGTTTTGGAGTTGAAATTAAACTAGCAGTAATAATACCCTGAATATTTATTCTTTCAATGAGAAAAAAAATCTTAATCATTATTATGTCTATTAGACACTAACTAGTCACTGCTGTGTGCTGCTTGTGCAGTCAGAGAGAAGAGTGTGCCTTGCACAAGATCCCACTGTCCATGATGGACCTTGGGCGAGACAGGACTGTTGTCCCATGATCAGCATCTCACCTCCTCAGTGACCTGGGGAGCCCAGGACTAACAAGCTATGGGGCAAGTCTTCCACTTGGCAGTTTTGCACATGGGAAAAGAGCAATCCCACAGCAAGTGGTAACTTGTCTAGCAACCTTCCAGACTAACACTCAGACAAGGGAAGGAAGTGCCACCACTACAGGGCAGTTGATGAGCATGAAGGCTGTGTGATTAGAGGCTAGGCACAGTTGAGCCTGAACTTGGGAGTCAAGATTACAACTTGACAAGGGTCTAAGACTGGGACAAAGACTGAGAAGTGGGAAAACATCAAATTAGCAGCTTGTAAGAAAGAGGACAGGAAGAAAGAATGAGCAGAAGACCCTCTGCTCCCCTGCCCCTAGACTTAGTTGCAGGAAGTCATGGTCATTCTGATGTTGGCATGTACTTGTCAGCTATCTCCCCACCAAGACTCCAAACTCTCCTTCAGCCTCTTTCCTTTAAAGTGTGACAATATTCAGTTGCTATATCAGTTGTTCTTTTGGTATCTCAAGGTGCTAAGTTCAGTGCCCTAATGTAGAAGGTCTTGCCTTGGTGAAGACCATCTGGGTTTCAGAATGCCAGTGGATAGTGGAACTCCCATTTTTCAGCATTTTTTTAAAAAAGTCTGGGAAATAGGTACTTTTTAAGATACTATTTAGTACTGATATTGTACTAACTAGGAAAGGTAGAAGATTAATCAGATTGTGAAATGAAGCACTCAAAAACTGCAAAGTATAACAATTAAGAGTTACCCAGTGATTTGATTTGATCCTGTTATGCATATTCATTAGGATATTTTACCAACAAGTCTGAGCCCAACTTTATTTATGTTGACAGTAGTTCAGTGCAAATATTTGTGTGAAGCTGTTCATTTCCACAGTGCTCAGTACCATAAATAGTCATCACAATAGCAACACTTGTAGGTATTTTAGTTTCATTTTACAGATAGGACAAACTTCTTCATAGCCAAGTAAGTGGCAAACGCATCTGGTAAGACAGATTTAGATGCTTGGATATCTTGGTACCTTCTCCTGAATTCAAATGATGGTTTCTTCTGAGCCAGGGCAGTACATAAAATATAGAGGGTGGAGATGAAATCCTGTCTCTACAGAAATTAATCTAAGTGAGACATTATGGTACAGATACATATCCTTAAGGTTTAAGTTATTCTGTTCACCAAACCAAATTGCTAACAAATTGGCAAACTAACAAATATCAGCATTTATGAAAATTAAACCCATATGTTCTTCAAATGCATGTATCATCAACTACTTCCAGATGTAAAAATCCATGGATAAGTTTAAAGAACCTCAGTCAGTTTCCATCATGGTACTCAAAACTAGCACTGTTCACAAGCAATATACAAAAATATTTAGTCTCTTCAGGAAACAATACTCGTTGCTTTCCTTAGAGCCAGGTATCCTGTAACCACATCTGAAGGGAGCATCCGAATATAGGCAAACTCTTCAATAGTACTAAACCTTAGCTTGCTCTGGGGATCTGTGTAATTTGCCTGAAAAAGAAACAATGGTAGAGACACTATTCAAATAAAATCTCGAACCATAATAGTAAAAAAAGCGTATTAATTACAAGACCACAAAATAGTGAGTTTCTTTTCCCAGTAACAGCACTGACCAAAAGTTTGTCTTTTTTTATTTCTCCTCATGTCATGACTTATGAGAAGTTAACAGCCCCCTATAAAATCACATTAGAAATGCATTAAACATAACAGAGGGCTGAAGTAAGTTTCATAAAACATGGCGCAAAAGAAATTCCTCAACTCTCTAAACTCACCCTAGCAACTCTGTGCCTTGTGCAGTCTCTCTCAAGGCAGCTCTCCAAAGAGTCCGGCTGCTGCCAATAAATTACCCACAAAGAGGCTGAATTATGGGTGCTCTGATAGCTTTGGAATGCTCTTCTGTTGCTGCATACAACTTAGCTTTTAATTTACTTTAAAGTGGTTGTTAAAGCTAGGGACTCTCAGCTTATGGTTCTGTGACTGAACTGATAAGAAATTTGAGCTCAGTGTTGTGTTTTACTCCAGATGCCTGCTTCCAGGAGAGCAGCCTGGCCAGCTAACCCTGGACCATGCTTGTATCCTCTGCTATATTTGGACCCCGGGTGCCTGGGAAAGGTGCCAGTTTCTTTCTATCCTCTCCCCTTCCTTGTTGCTACAGAAACCTGGAGCTCGGGTGAGCTCAGGGGTAGGCCAGGGGGCTGTGCTGGGAGAAGGCAGGCTTCAGGGTATTGCTTCTCCACCTTTAGCCTCCAGGACAATCCCTGACTGTTCAGCATTGGATTACCAAGTGCCTGCCAAGGCTCTGAAAGTGTCTTCTGCACCTTTCTTTGACATGAGATGGTGACAAGCTGCAAGGCACAAGCAGTTGAGATCCCTTGTGACATTGCCACAGAACAGGCCATGAAGAGCCAGAGTATTCCTTTCATCCATACTGTTACAGTGGAGACCCCTCTACCATTTGTGTGTTGGAAAGCACCTGTTGACCATGGTAACAATCCAGTTAATCATTTGGTCTGATATGACTCAGAAAATTTGGTGTTCTTTGTAGCTTGTTTCTTACAAAGAAATACCACCAGGTTAATTAAATGTAGCCAGCTAACAGTCAAACCATTAATTAATTTTCAAACAAATGGCCAAGTTAGAACATTAGGAGTGAATTTATCCCTGATGGTGACTTCATGGTTATAGCAGGTTTACATTTATTTTTATTTCACACTTTACATCTGGCCTCGTGTAAGAAAAAGCTGACCAATTAGACTGCTTTTCAAATGTGCATTATTCTGTAATGAACTAGGAAAGTTCATTACAAATATCTGCAATTTGCACTGCGCATCCATCTAAGTTAAAGATATTATGGCAGATCTTCCTCATCCTGATACTTTGTATTGGGCTGTACTGTTTGCAGACACTAGTGTATGGTAACCATTAATTTATGCCATGACTTCAGTCTGAAAACAAACTTTGCTGATACTTCAGCAATAATTAAACAGATTAGAATACTGAAGGGAGATGATTTTGCAAAGAAAAAACTCTGTCATGTTTAAAAACTAAGTCAAAGGCCACAGATACATGCTCTTAAAACACAATAAACTAGTTATCTCAATCTGTTTCTATAGTAACAGGGCCGATCCATTTTCAGGAAAGGAAGAGAAATATAAACATTTGAAGGTTTGGGGTTTTTTTTAATCTGTTTTGCAATAAATTAATCTGTTTTGCATGTTAAAATATCTAAATACTCATGCAAGTTTGGAAGTAATAGTTTTATTTTGCAGTGTCAATATAGTAGATAACAGCTTTTGAATTCGAGGCTGCCTCACAAATATAAATTGGCTGGTCTGATGAGACCATTGGTAGATTTAATTCCAATTGTGTTACACACAGAAGGAGAAGAGGATCAGTACAATTTAATTGTGGAATTTAATATAAGTGCAAGTATACTGATTGAGAGTGGTTTAATACACTTCTCTTCTTGTACCTGCTAGACCATTTAATTCTTCCCTAAATAGGTAATGCTGAGGAATTTATTTTATTTTCCTCCCCACTCACCCCCATCCATGGGGAATCCAGCATTCCCACAGAATATATATTCCTACACAAACGCTTTTAGATTTTACATAGAAAATACAGCAACAGTTTTCTAATACTGGATTTCTGAAATATTCTATTGTCCCACATATCTTCTTGCTAGGAAATGATCTTGAAAGCATATTTAGTGCTTCTTATGAAACATTTCTAGCCTAGCAATTTAAAGGACACACTGTCTTGGTTATTTTGGTAAAAAAGATTTTTTTAAACACGGTAATTTTATCATAGTCTGGAGAAACCTTGCAGGCCAGGTAAAATAGGAAACTTGACTCACAAAGCAATTAGAGGATGGAAAATTAAGAAAAAAAGAGAGGAAAGATAAAAAAAAGAAAACAAAAGCAGCACTGAATGGGTTTGTATAGAAAGGAGAGTATTTATACCTAGATAGAATAGTTAGAGTACATAAATCACTGATGGGAAGGAGGAGCTGGTAAAGAAAAGTTGAGGAACTGAAAGAGTTTAACTTCCTATGGCTAAACTGACCCTTAGCTGGTAGGAACGTGGTCTCTGCTCACATCTATATCCTCCATTATCAGCTTGCTACAGGTGCAAGGACTGACTAGTTCTGAAATGCATCAAAGGTCAGTACTGGAAAGCATTATTTGGTTCCCCGGAGATGGGACTGTGAAAGGACCTTTATGCCTCTATGCCCCTTGTTTGAGGCTGCCTAGCCCCAAACAGATCAGAGATATTCCAGCAACTTAATAACATCTGGTGTGAATGCCACAAACACTTACAAAGCAAGTCTAATGGGGGAGGATAGGAAAAAGATGAACACCATCAAATGACCCAGTATAGAATTTTTGCTATTTTGGTGAAATCTACTCATTATTATTTCATATGCCCACCTTTTCACATGCCTCCTTTCCTCCATCCACCTCATCTTTAGATAGAGCAGGGGTACTTGTGAAAAGTGCCTTATTCAACTCACCCCTGCTCCTTGTCTGACAACAAGCTGCTATTATATCAAAGCAATACTGTTACAAAGACAAGAATGTAAGTCTGCCTGGTTGGAGGGAATTATTTTCTCTGGGTTTGTGAGCAGTCTTTTCAGTTTGCTGTCTGCCAGTTCATCTATGAGGGAAATGTTGTTTTCCCATTCCCTCTTGAGCACGAAGGGTTACCAGCCTCTATCTGAGCAACCCACTCCATTTCCAAATCACATTCAGAGGCACAGGCTGGAAACATGCCACCTCCTAGGTGCCTTATTTAAATGTGTTACTTAAAAATAAAAAAGTCAAAGAAAACATATGCTACCAAATCAAGAACTGGAATGCTAGGATGTGCAGGATTACAGTTGGTGCTACAGCTAGTCTTTGATGCCTTACACTGTGTATCTAGTACTTAGTTAAGTGCTCATCCATTTTGTTTCCTAATGAGGATTTTCACCTAATTCAGTGTATAGATGCAAGTTGATATATCAACCTGCATCAGCATAACAAATGTGTACCTTTAAAGGTATGTCTGGGAGGTCATACCAAGGTGGGAGATGGGCTAGTGCCCTATGGATCAAACAGATTAAACTGAGGGAAGGACAGAAAATGTCTAAGGCTTTTTGGCATTACAAAGTTTCATTATTGTAGTTACTTAGTGTAACCATTACTTAAGCATTTTTTAGTAAAAAATACAACTTTCCCATTCTTTTCAGTTGTAATAAATGCACAGGCTTCTGCAAAATAAATCACTGGGGGCTGAAGGTGAAAAGTGAAAAGATATGCTGTTACTAACACCTGTTTTGTTTTAAATAAAATTATTCATGTCACATAGGAACAGTTTCAGCAGCAGATACAAAATTTTTGTTGGGCGGAATTCAATTACTTTACTGCTGTTTTGTGCCAACAGAATCTCTGGGGAATGCAGGCACCAAGTTGTAACTACCAAGACTTTTTGGAGCATATGCAAACCATATCTAAGTCAAATGTGGGGTTGTTGGTTTGTTTTTTTCTTTTTCTTTAACAAAACCATGTACAAGTGCCCATCTGTGACACACAGGCTATACATTTGCCAATCTCCAGGTTCCAGCTCTGAAGCATGGGAGTATTTGAAATTCTCAAAAGTCTATGCCAAACGTCTGTCTCAAGCTGATTTGTTTGAGGAAAAGTTTGAGAGCAGTGATAACAAGGGTTTTTTTGTAACGTGGGCCAATAAATATGATCTTGCCTAATCTCATTATTGGAAATTGCTGAGCCATCTTTTCTAAACTTTCTCTATAATATACAGTGAAATAAATCAGCCTCAGGCAAACACTCAGTGTGGAAAGTTTGAGTCAGTGTGGCTGTAGCTTGGCAAAGTTAGCAGTCACGGAGACCGAGGACTAGCAGCTTTCACTGCAAGAATCTAAAGAATTAGGAATGATGGGAACCAATGTACATTCTAGAGCTGAGAAAGTGGAGTCACAGTAGCCACCTGGCAGAACAAAGTATTTAATCTGTCCTGACATTATTAACAACCTAAGCATTTTGTGATGTAGTGACAGCATTTGGGGTTTGGCCCTGAATCACTGTATTAAGCCCAAGGCTGAATAGGAACCTCAGCACGTACATCTTTTACAAAAGCATGCACCAGCACTATTTCACTGTGGAAACTGGGATGCTAATTTTGAAGGGGAAAATAAAATACTCACCGGAAGTCCTGAAATGTCTGAATATTTCTTGGCAGGCTTAAAGGAAGGAGGAGCATCAATATTAAAATCTAGAGAAAATCACACAGATAAAGTCAGTGTGTTATGTCCATTTTAATACATGAACCTAAAATGTAAATAGGTAACCATACTGCTTTAAAATGCTGCCTTTACTTCTGAGGTCTCTATTACTAGCAACAGAAAGGCAAACAAATATGAAGCAGAATTACCTCTGAAAACATATAGCCTGATCCTGCTCACCTCTCTAATACAAGTTCAGCAAGCAGAACTGCCCTCCCCAAAGGGAAAAATGGGAGAGGTATTTGGATTGTGTTGATTTCTTAATGAATTCTCAATTAATTCCCTTGCAGTCAGTCATGTGCAAAGAATAGGCATTATCATATGCATGCTGTATGTCAAGACCATGAAACATTGCTCAAGATTGCAGCTCTGAAATACTATAATCCAGAAAAGCAAAGTAATCTTTTAAATCAGTTAAATCTTTAAGCATGTACCACTTTAAGCCCAGTCAATGACCTAGAAAATTGTCTGAATGCTTAAAATTAAGTGACGGAAATTGCTGTTCTTTGGTGCCCTTAAGATGGCAACTCTCATTCATAAACATTTTTTAAGATACTGTTGGTATGTTTAAGTAGTTAAATCTTCAATTTTGGATGTTTACAAAAATATCTTGTACCTGACTCATTTATTTCCTCTTTCCTGATCTCACTTGCAACTCATTCAGATGCTATGACCAATTCAAATGCTCCATCCATATCAAATTTCTAACTCATCATCTCGTAATTCAAAAGATCCTAATGCCACAGACAGATGTTTTTTTAAATACAAAACTGAGTTTCTTTCCCCTCCTTAAAAAAATCCTGTAAATTTATGGTTGCAAACAGAGCGTAGTAGGAATAGCAACATCAGCAGATTGTCAGTTACAATAGCCAGGAACACACAGTAGTCTGCATTTTTCTGTAACAGTTGCGTCTAAAACACTTCAAAAAATGTCAAGCTATTTTTGGATAAAGCACCAAGTCTGACAAAAAGTGTATGCATATGCTCAATTCTGAAATGCCTCCACTTGTTAAGTAAAACCTGAGGATCACATTCTGCCTGCAGCTATGTTCAATAGTATCCTACTTTACAAGTTGACTTGAAGTATATCTAGATTAAGACCATTGCTGTTACTCTGCTCCTGTGGATGTACACCAGCTAGGACTGCTAATCAGGACTGCTAATAGTGTAGTTTCAGCTGTGCTGTACTAAAGAGGGGATGTAGGATTTAAATCTCTCAAGAATCTAGGATAAAGGAGCTGGATAGGAAGCTTGGGCTGAGGTCTAAGCTACTGCAGGTATGTGGCTTAGCAGAATCTATTTGAAAATAGTTCAGATATAGGTAATCAAGCAATAGCCACCCATCAGAAGACCTCTGGGCTATATGTAAAGGAGGAGGAAGAGGAGGCTCCTAAGCAGTGAAGAGGTGACAAAAATCTGATGGGAATAAGGGGTTTCTGACCTGGTTTGGATAAATACATTTCCTTTATTAAACTCTCTCCCCAGATGTATTTGAATTTAGTCACAATACTCCAAATTATTTGCCTCCCCCTACTCTCCACTTAGGGCTGGCAAGTGTGATTGGACTAGTCTTAAGTGTACTACTGGACGCTGTTCAAGCAGGATACTGCAAGCACTGATGAAATAATTTAGGTTTGTTTTAAAGAAAGTTATTTGTGTGGATTCTATTATTTATAAATACATGCAAAGCGTCTAAGCAGCTTACAGCTAGGATCATTTAGTTGCCATGGCAATGCCCTTTCAGAAGCAAGAATTTGTTTTAGGTTCTTCCAAGTTCTGTTCTTCTTGCCAGCTGCTGCTCCACCAATGCCAGAGTGCTAGAATTAAAAATATGGTGTTTAGAGAAAAAATAAATAAAGAATGCTATTTCAGAGTGTGACACTTGTATTTCATAGTCTTTCTGATACGTCTCATCTTGTCATGAACCATTTGTTATCCTTACTTATTTCATCATCAGGCTAATATACTGTACACTTTAATCTTGGCTGCAAGAGAAACAAAGCTTTTTGGACTGTGTCAAAGCTTATGTATTTACGATTAACTCAAGGATATTAAAATCTGCTTTTTACATGGAAATATAAAATCAATGTGGTTAAGTTCAGCCCGAGATTACAGGATTCTCTATGCACTTCCCATCATATTAGAACTTATTGCTATGAAGCTGTGTCTAAAATTGTGATTATACGGCTAAATTTTCTCTCTCCTTTCTACGGCATATTACAGGTGCAGCTCTAGCTCTTCTACAAATTATCTGTGACTGTACAAAACAAGACTGATCTTGTGAAAGGTAATGAATACTATGAGAAACTTTCTGGAAATCTTATTTTTGTTTCAAAGGATAAAAGACAGAGGAATAGAAAAAGAATTATAAATAGAATGTTGGCTGCCAAGACAATTTTGCATTTTGAAAGGTACACTAATGGAAGGCTTGCCACAGGTACTATAATAGTAGCTTCAGTTATCAAATGTGATTGCTACAGAGTAATTTATTTATGTCCCTCCAGAGACAGAAGCTGCACAACATACTGTACTACTTCTAAATGATCAAAGGACACAGATTTACAGCTTTACTTCAGGAAAGAAAATGTTCTTACAATTGGGGAGTTGTTATTTCTGTTAATAATTACTGCCTGCCACATGAGTCTCATTGAAACTCAGCGAAATTCTGCAAACACACTCCTGCTCTGATTGGCTTGTAAATTAACCTGTTAAATTGCTGAGAATGATTGGAGGAAGGAGTCAATGAGAAAGCTTTTTTTTTGGTAGACATAAGGTATATTCAGAAAAGATGCTCATGAGCTGATGATATACTTGGTTTTGGTGATGGATATCTGATTTAGAAAGTAGAAGCAAATGTTTGCTCTGAGGGTATCACCTTAGTAATCTAAAGATCATTCTAAAATAGAGAGTACTACAATATGATATGAAAATAGATATACTACCACATTACTAGTTCAAATTCATTACATGAATTTTCCCCCAAATCATTGCGTAATGATTTTTTATTCAGAATCTTGTTTCTCAAAAGCAACTATTGGTTTTATATGCACTTGCTGTGCCTCCTAGGAATGGGGCCGAGTATCACCTCACATACCCACCATGAAAAGGCAATGACTGCCAAGCACACATGAACCAAGTTATTTCTGCACTAATGAAGTGCAGGGAAAGCTGGAGCTAGGTCAGGTGGAGCTACTGCTCTGCAGCAGCTATTGCTCTGCACAACTGTCAGAATATCTTCTTCCCCTTCCCCATTGCCAAGGGATGCAAATTCCATTCAGAAAGTTTAGAAAAAGGTAATTTTTTCTTCTTCTTTCTCTGCTCTTAAGTCTATCCTCTGCAGTATCATAATGGTTCAAACTTGGGAATATGAATGAGATAGACATTATTTATTTTCTTCCTTTTAAGGCAAATTAGGCTGAAAGGATGCAAATAAATCATCCAAATTGACACTACCAGGTCATACTGACAAATTGCTAGTTAAAACTCAATGCATTTCTTCTCAAATTAGTTACTGTATTGGAGAGGACAATTTCATGGGTTTTATTATAACTGCCTATTATTTCTGCAGCAGTTGCCAAAGGCCCCATAAATTCATTATTATTTCAAGCATACAGACATTAGTATTGCCTCTTTGGAAATGGTGACATCCCTCTAAGAACTGAAGGATCAGCACAAGGCCTCATGGCTATTTAAATCCTATGTGGAAGCTACATGGAATGCCTCAGGGCATAAAAGGAGCTTTTCCAATAAGCTCCATTTCTCAAAGATGCTGGTGCTTGCTGAAGGATTAGTGAGCAAAGTATACAGTCGTTTGAATGTCCCTCTCATGACAGAAGTTGTCTGCAAAGCAGATGTAGAGCGCCTTGCATGTCAGAGATTAATTTTATACCCCCTGCCAAACCTGTCCTTAGTGAGCTGTGCGATGCCCGATTACTCTGCTTTTATGCTGTGGGATATTGTGTCATATTCATACAGAGTGAAATCTGGGATAAAATCCTTCTTTCTAAGTACTGGCTTAGGACCAGCAGGCTGAGAAGTTTGCTTGTCTAGAAAGCATTTGTACAGTATGCCACTGAGTTGGCCTTGGCACAGCAAGATAAAAAGATATTAAAAACAATCCCAACAGTGACAGCATTACTAGCTGTAATCTTCCTTCACCTTCTCCCCCAGTTTAAACCTCAAGAGTGTTTAGGAGCCTGTATTTCATCAGCTGTCAGGCTTCTAGGGAGCACAAAGCACTTGCTTCTAAATCTAGCAGTGACTGGAAGAAGACACCACGAGTCTGTGAAGAGTTTCAGGAACCAGAAGAGAAGCAAAATGCCATTTGCTAATGACTCTCTGGCTGATTTCTAGTTCAATTGCTTTGCAGCCTGTCTTGGCTAGGAACTTGACATGGGATTTCTACATTCACAGTGGTATTAATTGTTCCTCTCTAGCTGTGGTAGTTTGTGAGATACCACATCATAAAACTTCCACACCTACTTGGATCTAGCAGGTTTTCTGACCCTGTGCCAGAATTTAATATAATAGTTCTACCTCTGGACCAGTGCCATTTTCATGCTATAATCAGTGTGCACTTTGGCCCTTAGTGTAGCATGGACTTGAGGTGAATTTCTTAAAAATTGTCAACCTTTTATTTGGCTGTTAAGCTGATTTTCTTAATATTTACATTAGGAATATGGTTAAATAAAATCCTACTTAATGTTTTATGGAAAGAGTTTAAGATTTCAAATTGTTAAAATAATATACTTACGATGAAGTTTGGATCTTTAAACGGTAATGGCTTGACCGTAGTTTCTGCTGATCCTGTGCTGGAGTCTGTGTTCAAAAATTTATTTTCATTCACAGCCTCTCCACCTGCACTCTGCAGAAGAAATACAATCTTACTGCTTGTTACTCTGAACAAGTTTAGCTGGAGACAGAGCCGTCTGCTGTATTACCTACCTGTTGCCTTTTTTCCTTCCCTAGCTCTTTGGAATCTTTAAAGATGTTGCATGCCAACAGTGGGGAAGCACAAAACAGAGCATTTGTCAAGCAGTGTACAACTGAGACATAAAGGGGAGCAGGGGAATAGAGTGGCCAAACCCCACGGAGTAAAAACTGCATCAGGTTTATTTCAGTTTTAATGAAAGCCATATCTATAAAGTGCAAGACAACATGTGCAACCCGAAACAGCAGAAATGTACACAGGATCTATTTCAGAATGTTCTGTATAAAGTATTAACAGGGATAAATATAACTTATATAAAGGGTTTTTTTCAGTATTCTAAAGAAAAAATGAATAATCATTTTAGTCTTCAGCCTTGGCTTCAATTTTGCCTGAGGACTGAGAGAAAAAAATATTATATATATAATTTTTATATACAAGCCTCACAAAATCTACATGGGTGATAGTTGGTATTTTCAAGGTTTTCTTTATGGTTTATTTATTTAGCAGGAAAAGCAGTTGGAGAAGGGGTGTGTGTGACTAGAAAGCTAAAAGATTTGTGTGGCTGTCTAACCAATTTCTGATAGTTCTGCATGGCTGGGTTGATGTTTTTTATTTTGTGAGTGACCTGTAAGTCTTCACACTACCAGAACTAGCCCGTGTTACATACATAAATGTTTCTTGTGAAATCCTCATCTACACAGAAGCCAATGAGAATTTTGCCACTGAGTTTGGCAGTTTATTCAATAGGATTTCCTACCTTGTTTTTTTTTTTACTTGGAGAACAAAAAGCTTGGCTAAAAGCTGAGTCAATATTTACTGAACAGGTGGTGAAAATATTCCTATACGTTGCCTTCAGACAGATAATACTGAGAACAAAAAAATGTTTCCTGTAAAAACCTGCATTGCAAAACCTATTGTGTTGATACAATACTCATTTAAGTAGGAGATAAAAGGATCATTATTATTTGTGACTTATGGGAGTACATGTAGAAACTGAGCCTATATGGCAAAGGCCATGATTCAGCACATCCTTCTCCATGTGATTGCAAGGGAAGTGTTTTCACTCTTAACTGCATACGTAAGTAATTACAGGATTAAGAACTAGGCAAGTTGAACTCTTCTTTGGGGAAATACTTCAGTTATTCTACAGTGCTTGATTTTAACGTAGCAAAGAGAGGTCTCAAATACTGAAAGGATGGTACAAAGTAAAACAGTAACGTTTCTAGTTTCTAATTTTTTAAAACAAAATAAATGAATAGAAATAATCTATTTTCAAAACAACAGGCAGTCGTCTGTAGGCTCATAGTACAGGGGATACTGCCATAACATCAGCAGAAGCAAAATTGAAGTCTGTAGCTTAAACTTGATTCTTCCATTAAGAGGACAGACAACATGAAAAGGCAGTGACTGTCAGAGAAACAGAAGAAATGCAGATGGATGTTTAGAAACACGTACATAATGTGGCAGTGAGCAGAGAAAATCTCTTCATCAATCCTGAGTAAAGTGGCTTTGCACACTGAGTTCCTAGGTTTCAGAGTGTATTCTGGCACATGCATGCTCCTAGCACTTCAGATTTCAGCAGCAAACATTAGTCCATCTTGAGAAAGACAAGGCTTGAGATGCAAGATTATTTTTGATTAATTCATTATCTCTGATACTGCTCATTATCAGTGTAAATTCTCTTAAGTAGAGGAAGCAGCACTCACAGTTATTCTTCAACGCATTCTTGCCTTTTGTTTGGTACCATTTGGTTGGGTTTAAATCCAGTCCTACAGATAATTACTTTATCACTTTTGCCCCTTCAGTGACCTTCTTCTAAGTATTCTGGTTTTTATGAAACAGGCTCTGAGTAGCATCTCAACAATACCTCAAAACAGTAACTAGTATTTTGAGAAAAAGCAAATAAAAATAGCTAAATAGTAAAGGGGAAGGAAGAAGCTTCCTTATTCACATAGTCCTTAATTTCTGCAGCTTGATACACTTACATATTATGCTTACTGTCTTAAATGTTTTTTTTTCTGTGTGGATTCAGTGCTAATCTTGCAGGTGCATTGGGAGGGAGAGTAAGGAATTGTTCCTGACAGGCCAATTAATTCCTGAATGCAAATTCTACACATCGCTTCTTTTCCAGACCAACCCCTAAGGGACTGCAGTTATTGGTGCTGCTAAAAGTTGTGCTAACTCTCATTGCAGGCCAGGTGTTGATTTTGTTTGTGCCAGTATCCCTTGCACAGTGGCAGAAGCAGCAGGATCTGGAGCAGCAACTGCTGTTTTTCTGGGCCATGTGGACACCCGAATAATGCCAGCAGTAGCTTCTGGATCTGTCATGGAGAATTCAAGAGCAGTTCCTCTCCAAGGCAAAGGGGTGTAGGACTGTAAAGTAGCTTGCATATCACTGAGATGTGCAACTGATACCATGATTTCAGAGCCCTGTGATAGACTGGAAAGCAAATAAGAGTGAGTACTATGATCCCAGTTAAATGCTGGGAACAGAGATAAAGATATGCTGTAGAGGTATGCCAGTTCCCTCACTCAGCATTGCTCATATTGAAACCTCTGATTTTTAGCAGTAGCACTGTGGAAGAGAGATACTCAGCTAATGTGCTTTCCTTTCTGGAAAAACATTAAAGAGTTGAGCAGAAGCACTGCTTCCAGAATAATGTTCTCCTGCACAGAGGCATGAACTCTGGCAAGTTCAGAGCTTTGAAATGCTCTTTCCGTGCAGCCTGCAGAAGTCTCAGCTGACATCCTCTGCAGCTTTATAGCCACAAACTGCAAGTGTCTCCAGAATCTACAAATCTGTCCAGCCGATGTTTTAAACCACCAAGATTTAAAGCATAGGAAACATCATGTAATGCTTCAGGTTTGGTTTTTGAAAGTTTTTTTAAAGGCAGGGAATATTACTCACTTCTCGAAAGTAATACAGTGATAATACAAACCATTATTTATGGCCTGAAAAAAGATTCCTCGTGAACAATTACGGCACAGTAAAGGTAATCTTTAACTTTTAACATCAGCTGAACAAATCTCTCCCAAATGTGCTTGCTTTCTTGGTCGTTTTGATTGGAAGGCAGTTCATTCTTCACTGCCATGTGCTGGGACAAACAAACAGGAAGAGTTCAGATCCCTTTTGTAGTCCTGTGAAGTGATGGTGGTCTCGTGAGCACAGTGAGGAAGTGCCTGTCACCAGGGAACATGCACTGCTCAATGTGTGCTGTAACCCCCAGTCACGTGTGGGAAAACTTCCCCTTCCTGCCCAGTTCACAGCCAGTCCCCTGCATATTTTCTCTACCCAGGCAGTCTCTTAACTCTGTTCACCCTCAGTGTCCTAGGATAATCCCAAATGCTTTACAGTGAGGCTAGAAAGAACGTGTAACCATGGGCTGAAACCCTCAATAGCTTCTTTAAAGCTTCCTTTTAACTGATCTTGTAAACAATCTTTATGGAGAATTCAATATACACTTCAAGGAGAGAACAGCTTTTAACGTGCACTTTATAACTAAATTGTGTCTTTTAAATGGTGGTTTATGTAACTAGGGCTACAGGGAATTTTGTGCTACATTAGTCACTAAGCAATATATGTTTTTCTCCATAGTCTGCTGAAGACTCTAGCAACAAAGACTTTGCAGTGGCTCTACGTTTACAGGGTACACCTGCACTGGCAAATGAAGGGGTGATTTCAGTACAGCTGAACATGCTTATACTAGTTTTACCTCAAATGATAAAAACACTGCAGTAAAGACTGCAGCTAAGCCGTCAGGAACTGTGTTCATGCTCTCCCATCAACTTTTCCTCTGATTGTTAATCCTCACTGAAGTCTATGCTGCCACCTCTTTTCATGTTACCTGCCTCTGTTCTCCTTCTCCCAGTATCCCCCAGGCATAAAGCAACCTTGACTGGAGTGGCATGTAGGCAGCAGGTCAAAGGCTTCTTACAGGACCACTTGTGCAATTTTATTCCCTCTGTAAAGGTGTGTTTATGTGCTTTAGCTGAATTTTAACTACAACCACAGTATGATAAGCTGCCAACCTCTATCCCTCCTGGGACAGACAAGGGCAATAGTGAGGGGATCAGCTTCTGTTTTGCATTTCATTCCACAAGACCATCTATTGAGTATTCAGTGCATCCTAGCTGGGTGGGACTCCGTCCTCCCTGTTATGTACTAGGACTGGGTGAGAGTCGCCCAAGGGAGGAAGCTGGCTGAGGACTTCACTGGGTTGACAGCAAAAATTTGAGAGAGAGAGTGAAAACCTGCAGCAAACACTTGGTTGCCCTAGTAAGTTTGCTCTAAGAGCAGCCAAGTCTGGGGAAGAGACCTGAGCTAAGCTTTGCTACCTTAACACTGGTTTCCTTTGAGTAAAGCCAAACCCCAGGAATGAGCCTCATTTGGACCCTGCTGTATATGCTGTCTGTAGTGGCAGAAAACACACTGGGAGGCTGCCTATTCACATACTGCCTTCAATATTAGGTTTTGGTAGATCTATTAATTTTTTCAATCTATTTTGTTCCAAATTCCCTACCGCAGATGTTTTCACAAGATTTCCAAAGGTGGCTCCATCTGTCTGGTTTTATTTAGAGGGAGGACAAGGAAAACTTGTAGACCATGGAAGCTGAATTCTTTGTTTTGGTTATTTCTAGGTGGAATCAGCATTATGAGGTTTGGGATGGGTGTCTGTGGTGGGACTAAACACCAGGTGGAATTAGCTTATTCTAAAAGTGCTTGTTTGACTCATCATTCTTTTTCTTTTCTTCCCTCTAGCGAGGATTATAACTGCATAACAGAACATCTGATATATACTGAAGTAAAATTTCTTACCTATTTACTTTTGGATTATATTCTATAACTTTTTTTATTATTTTAGACTAATAGGATTTTGCAAAGCATAAAAAACCCCATAAAAATATGAAACATAAGTCAAAGACATAAATATGTGCATTTCTGGCATCCTATCACCACATGCCATGCGTGTCCTGGCTTAAGAAAAAAAATGGATTTGCACATTACTGAAGGTACACTATGATTGTCAGTGGCCATTTTTGCCAGGTGTTACAGTTTTATGTGCTAAACCCAAATTTAAAAACAGAAGATACTGAACAGTGTGTTGGGAAATCAAAACGTAAATGCATAAATAAATTCCAGAAGAAGTGAAAAGGAGGTTCTAGTTTAAGGAAGCAAAACCAATACTGAAAACATTGATTTCCTCTGTCTGTTTTGTTTTCTGCAAATCATTAATTTGTTCGTTTTAACAATATATTGAGTAGAAGAATTGTAGGTGAAGGTGATTACCTATGTTGTTCTTTGGTTTGGTTTGTTCCTGTATCCATTACTTCTGAAACACTGGCTTTGTCTTACAGCCATGACTAGAGTGTTGCACATCACTCTTGCAAAACAAGTAATATGAGGGGTCTGGTTCTAAATCAAGACCTCACCCTTGGTGATAACTTTGCCCTACGCACCCAGTTTGGCTTACTGAGGAACCCACTTGTCTCCAACCTTTGTATGTGAAGTTCAATAAATAGTTTAAATTATTTTTACTTACTTTTGGCAACCGAATTCATTATCACAATACTACTACAATGACATTTGTAACTGCATTGGCACAGTTGCCTTAACTCAGCTTCAATAAGGGTATATCTCTGATTATTCCTGTAGTAGGTTACTTCTAAAGCAGCTATATCCAATTTGTAGCAACTTACTCGGCTTTTAGTTGTGTATAAGTTCTGTGATACTCTGACAGAGCTGTGGCATGCAGCCAGGGAAGAAAATGGTAATTTATAAAATCAATAGATAATACCTGTATTTTCACTAGCAGACAATTACAGTGAGTGAGAATGCCATGTGGAAACAGAGCACAAATGTCACTAGATGACAGCAGTGATGATATGAGCAGACTTTTTAAAATTGGGAGTAGACTTTGAATGTCAGCTATTTAACGGAGTGCCAGCTAATACTGCTTATACTGGAACATACATTAAGCTGTTTGATTAATATATTAGCTCTCACTATAACAAGGCTGGTCTGGGCTCTTGCACATTCTGAATATGTAAATCATTTAACTTTGCATAATGACATGACAGGAGCCATTAAAACTTGAACATGTACCCTCTGGCAGAAAAAAATGCAGCTCTTTACACTGCTGGAAATAATTCACAGAGAAAGGTGTCAGAATTAGATGTGCTTAAGCTCAAGTTAAAATGATGGCTAAAAAATTTCTCACTGCCAACAATATTACCATAGTGTGTTTCTGAAAACAAACTCAGTGAAGACTCAGTAGCAATGTAGGACTGAAGAAATAGCACTCTCTTGAACAAGATTTACTCTCTCCATGTCTGTGACAGAAATGTTTGCTGGAAAGACTTATTCAGTAAGATGTGTAAACATTTCTTCCTCACCTGGCTGCATTTTACTAGTTCTTGGATTCAGAAGGAAAAACCTTTTTCCTCTTCCATTCCACTCACTGAAATGAAGCCCAGTACAATTTCTCCAGCCTTTTATTTCTCAGCACTCTGGTTCATGGTAGCATTTCAGGAATATTCTCCCTTCACAGGCCCTACCTTATTTTGGGATAGGACAAAAAATAGTTAAGCTTGAAAATGTTCAAATGCAAGGAAGGAAAAAAACCCTAATCTTGCATATTTACAGCAAATTTTGTTCCACAGGGCACTGCAAAACTGAATTTACTGAACAGAAAACACCCTGAGTAGTAGCCACCCAAAACCAGTACAGTGCAGATCAATGTCCTTGATTTCAAGCAGCTAGTAGGGCTGGCAAGACATTCATGTATACAGTGAAAATTGGGAGTAAACCTATTTAAGTCACTGGGTTACATCACTGTCAACTCATCTTAAAAGACAAGGGTCCTGGTATAGGTTTCTGCTTCCACTGACATCAGAAGTAAATCTCCCAAAGGCCTGACAACAAAAAATATTTTTGTTTCAATTAGCACATTGTCCTCAGATGCTACTGCTGCCTTCACTTCTGAAGAAAGCTGAAGGAGGGTTGTCAAAAACAAACATGACAACACAAAGCTTGAAATTAGATTGTTGAACTATTATAAAAATAGTTTATAATTCCATGTACATGTGTCACTAAAGGTACTTCAGCTTCTAAGCATTCCCAGAGGACTTCTGAGTCATGTGTCCAACCACTCATCTGTGCAAACTTACAAAATCTGCCCTTCCTAAGCAGTAGCTCTTTCCCCTCTATCTTGCTGAGTATTTCTGCTGAGCATCAGGGGTTAATCAACTATGCAAATTAACTCCAAACATATGACTAACATTCAGAGATAATCTCTGCTGTTGGGTATATAGAGTAAGGGGGGAGTGTCAGAAGCAGGACATGGAAAACCTTTCAGTTGCAATCTGAACAAATAAAGATAATACATAAAAGACACAGAAAGCAATCTGTACATTGTGCCTTCAAACTTTTACACTGCTGTTTTGAGGTGGGTTAAAACATCCTACATCCCAACTGCCTTAGAAAGGCTGAATAAAATTTTACTCATGTGCTATAAGATTGGACTGTCACAAAGTGATGGATGGCTTTTCTGTGCTCTCTGTAGGGCATTTCAATACCATAGACTCCAAGTGCTCTTGATTAAAAGGCGACATTCTCATTTAGGGTCTGTCACTGCCTGAGCTTCAAACCATTATCATTCACCTGCACTGGTGCTTCCAGTGACAAAATACCTACCAAAATGTATAAAATACTAATTACTTTAGTCACTTTGATAGAGGTATAAAACACCCTAACGCAAAGCTCTATTATGCTGTGTGAGGGTTTGAATTCAAAATTAAAAACGCAGCCAAAGGGAGAATAAGATTTTAATTACATTCCCCACCTCTCAAACATTTCTTAAAAACCCAGGGGAAAGAGACATAGCAATTTCATGACACAAGATATCCCTTCATACTGGTAATGCTCACTTAAAGAAAAAAAAATTCAGAAAAACTCAAGTTTACTTTGTTCTCTGCAAAATTATTAAGCTGTCAAACAGAAAAGACTAACAAGCTTCAATAAAAAGCTTGGTTTTTATTCTCAAGAGATTTCAGATGCCAAACATGTTTTTCCTTTTAAAAAACTTCAAGTGCTGAGATAGGCAAAGTTTTATAACTTAGAGATATTTCAGGGGGAAAAAAATTACTATTTCCTGTGGGGGAAAGCCTCAAATAAAATGTAATTGGGACGCAACTGTGAATAGCTTCACACTATCCTAGAAAAGCTTGGTTTAATTTGCATTTGCCACAAAGCTCCCTTTGGCTTAAATAATTGCAAAGGATCTCTCACTTTTAGATTTCATTTGGTGGATTGGGAGTACTCCTTGTTTATAAAGTTTGACAGTTTTCTTTATTAAGAAAATTGTAACTTGGACAAATTCATAAGCTGAATGACATGCTGAAGCGGCTCTGGAGCTAAAGCTTTCAGTGTCTACGGAATCCAAAAGCACGTGTTAGGTCATGTTTTCACCATGGGTAAAAGCAAGCACAGCTAGCAGAATGTTTTGATCCCTCAAGAGAAAAAGTCTTCGAAATTGATGGGCCTTAAGACTGAAAATGGATGGCAGCATGCTAGCAAAAAGGACTACAGTAAATCACAATTGAATTTTTATAAAAACTGCCAGTACGTTCCTTTCTTTACCATAAAAATTCAGTTCAGTCAAGGACTTTGGCTAAACTGCTTCTTAAAGTTTAAAATACATCAGTTAAGGTCAAAGTATTCCTGGAGAAAAAAAAAAAAGAGTGGAAGATTACAATATGGTCATGTGCTGTTTAACATTGTAATGCTGCTCAGGGAGCATTCCACAATCCCTGTAGAGTAACAGGCTGCAGCCAAGGTAGGAGAAGGATCCAAGTCCATTCATCTACATGTGACTGAATCAGGGACAAGGAAAGCAAAAAGTTATTGGCTCCTATGACTGATGGGAAAGCAATTTCATTCTGAAAAAAAACAAACCTCAGTTTCCTGTAAAACATTATCCATTCTGACAGGAAACAGTGTTTGAGTAACAAACAAAAAGAAAACAACATTTCTTCAAGGAAAGGCAATTAATTAGTTTCAAGTGAAAACAGGGTGTATCTTTCTTTCAGAGCCCCGGTTGCATCTATTTTGCTTAGGAAAAAGCAGGCCTGAGTTAGAATAGTCAAATTTTACATTCAAGATGTTATGGACTAACTGGTAAACCAATACTGAAACCAAAACTTTACTTTCACATTTTCCCTATTTTTCCACATTTTAGCATTTCTTTCTTTCCTGTCACTTTAAGTAGATAAAAATTCTAGGATATTTCATTTCTGCTAACTACACTGCTTCTTCCATGATGCAATGCAGTCTAAAGTTACTTAGAAGAAGGTTTCTCCTTTTGTGTACAGGTACTTAAGACTGTCATACTCAAACACCATGTCAGAAAGACAAAGGTTAGGTACACTGATGTATGGAAAATTCCACTCCTACAGAAATTGAGGATAAAAGCATTCTTTTTACAAACCTTCTAAAAATTATCAAAGGCATAACATATCAGACAGCAGTAATTGTATCAGGTGCTCCAAAGGTCTTTTAAACAAGACAAGAAAAGAAACTATACCTTAGTTTTTTTGATTCTTCAGACTACAAATGTCATCTTTATTGTATGTCTCAAGTTATGGGACAAAAAGATCTGGTTGCACATGCCCTGAATGCTGCATTCACTTTCCTTCATCTAGTAAACTCGACACCAACCATTCCAGCTTTGAATAGCACACCAGGTCTCCTGTACTCAGCAAAATTGAAGGTGCATTATCCTGTGGATACCTACATTTAACTGGATAATGAAAAAAACCCTGATGACTGAACCAAAATAAACATACGGCAAATTCTAATTTAGATGAAAATAAGGTAATACAAGGATCTATTGTAGGCTATTTTGAGGCAACTCAGGAGAAAAAGGGAGGAGAGAGCTGTGTAGTAGAGCTAATTTCAAGGCAAATTTCTGAAATATCTCTGCAGAAACATTTGTACAAGTAGGAAGTTGTTTACTCAACTATGTAAGTTCTGTAGGACTTCACCCTGATTGAAGTCAAGGAACTGCAGCACATCTGAAAAGCACCAAGATAGTTCAGTGTTTTGTATCCTGACTGCCTGTTTTGCTTTTTGACTTGAAACAGAACTATTAAAATACTTGACTTTTCCACTACCTTAGGATAAGTGAAATTTTGGTATCACATCCATAATTGTAGGTGAGAGGGAAACATAGTTTTTAATATTTTATGGCAGGTTTAATAGGATCCTGTTTTAAGACGTTTCCCACCATGAATTATTCAGCAAATAAATACCTTTTGGACAGATGAAAAGGACGAGGATAAAAAGGGCAATTCTATGGCTGTAACAAAAGGCAAGTTTGGCTGCAACAAATAGGTTTAACAAAAATTCAGGAGAAAATGGAATTTCTGATGAGAAAATTCAAGATCATTAATGTGAGACTCAAACTAGCATTGCTAGTTCTAGACTACATAAACAAAGATAATCAACTTAAGGAATAAGGCCTTTCCAGAGAGCTAGTTTGGTTTAAGGAGCCTGAGCACGCTGTGCATATGTGAAGGACAAAATGGCCTTCTCCTATTCCAGTTTGTTGATTTTAAGAGTTAATTTTTGTGTAAGAACATTGTCCTGTCCTTTCCAGGGAAGAGCAGTTCTACCAAAACATAACCACTGTTACAGAGTAGGGAGAATTAATACTGTCTGAATGTCATCATTGAATTTTGTGGTAATTTTCATTTTTGAACCTGCCTGTGGAGGGAGTGTAGGGCTGTTGTCTAGGGAGGGAACACACCCATCTTAATCACAAAACATACGTCTGAAAGTCAACACAGTAACCACTGAATCAGAGGCTGGAAGGTCTCCTGCTCAAAGCAGGGGCAAAACTGACTGTGGACTAGACTGTGTAGAGCTTTGTCCCAGCAGGCCCTGAACACTTCCAAGAGCAGAGATTCCACAACTCTCTGGGCAGATCTCCATCCTGCTAGCTAGAAATCAATATCCTAAATAATAGAAAATACTGGTTTTATTAACAAAAAGCTCTTTTGGTCATAAGCTGTCATACAACTCACATTAA
>NW_008683752.1:0-9280 GCF_000695815.1 Acanthisitta chloris | reverse complement strand
TCAGCAGGATTTTGTTGTAGTCCTGATGGTTTCAGGGCATAAATGTAACAAAGTTTTTAGGCAGAGGGATCATCTTTTATCAAATGCACCTGTTTATCTGGAAAATTAAGACAAGCTTCTGGATGGACCTCATACCAATACACCACTGACTCAACAGAAGCACATAACCTTCACATAGTTTCCTAGAGGGTTTTAACTCCCTCCTTTCTCCTAAGTGACAAGTGTTTTCAAAATACTTTCTCCCTTGCCTCAGGAACATGCCCTGTACTCCTGGGATGCCAGTAACCTTTTCTTCAGACATAGTCTACTTCATACACACCTAACCAAACTCTAAGCAGTCGTTCTGTATGTAGCTTGGAAGTTGCTGTTTCACTTTCAGACCTGAATAATGACTCGAATGCCTGAAAGTGTATTTGATTTTTCCAGATGTACCACTTAAGTGACACTAGCCATACCTATAAACCTTGTCTAACTTATGCAGAAACTATCATAGGTGTCTCATCCTTTTCTGCCCTTCTTCTTGTGCTGTCACTAATGCAGAAAATAAGTAAGGCTGTCCTGATAAGCACAGTGCATCCCTATGAACACTGAGGTAAGTAGAGCTACAAGCATGCCAACACTCTACTCAAAAAACTAAGTTGCTTAAAACTGTGCAGAAGGTTTTACCTCTAGGCCTGTGGATGTTTGCAAAATGAGGTATCCTTTTTAATTACATCAGATTTTATGTAATACACATATTAGGCAGGCTGTACACAGAAGCATGTGGAAGTGTGAAATTTTGTCTGCTTAACAAAAATTAGGGACATATGATACACAACAAATAATTATTCTCGGTTTAATAAATGATAAAAATACAGATATGATACTATGTGGTCAACCCTAGCAATGGCCTGCAATGCTTTACAGAAGAAATTTTGGTTTAATTCTCAAACATGCTCCTTACCCACAGCAGGGTCTTGTAATCAGCAAGGCCAATTTTTCTTCCTGAGTCAGCCAGTACTTACATCCTGGGGCAGGATGATTACAAAACATGTAACTAGAGATATTCACCCCTCCCAAAACGAGGGACTTTTAAGTACATATTACTCACAAAATAGTTTCCTTCTATCCGTTTCAAATTTGTTTCTTGAATTAACAGTAATGCATTTTTAATACAACATAATAGCATGTTATTAGATGGCATGACTAGGTTGCTTTTTGGCTAGAGTTTAGAAAGGAAATTATTTCTGAACCCTGTTTGCGCAACAGTGTATTTTATATTAAAATTATCATAAGACAAAACATGTAACAGAAATAAAACCCTAAAATGTATAGCAGACCGCTCTGACAGCCATGTTCACTAACAAACTCTGGATCTGGAGTTCTCTTTGGAACAGAGAACCTCCATCCCTGGCTGAAGAGGAGGAAACATTTCCACACTCCCCTCCTACCACACCACACTGACTTTCAGCCTGGTGCTTAGGGTGTACTGGGGTTTGAATCCCCTCAGGCAGTGGCAGGAACAGGACTAAACTAACTTCAAGTGGTGGACGCAGCAAGCACTTGTAAGGACAGATGATATAAAATGCAAGTATCAGTGTATGTGATTTCTCTTGTACCTTTGAAAGAAAGGGTTTAATATCTGCTTTCAGGAAGGCAGATGCTCATGGTTCTGAATCCCAAATAGAAAGAGTTGTCTAAATCTTCAGGGAGAAGTAGAATTAGGACTAGTACATATTTCCTGATAGATATTTTGGTGGCAACTCACTGAGCTTGCCGGAGTTTGTAGAATCAGTTAAGGTACTTAAAGACTGATAGATAAGCAGTGTGACAGCTGTTACTATCCAGGCCTTTCCACAGGCAGGGACACTGGATCTACTAATGAACCAGATCTCAAAATGCTCCAGTTTTCATTTAGTCTGTTACGGTGAACTAATGAAATCTGCAATTGAGAGTATCTAAGCTCATAAAACAGCTTGCTTGTAATGGAAAAGTGGTTTTCCTTGCTACACGGTGGTGTTTCTTCCTCGTGCTACATCCAACACCTGTTTGACCTCCCTGTGACTCAGTCCAGTTCACCAGTGCAGAGGGAGACAATGCAGCTTCCCAGGAGGGAGGGGAGGTTTGGGAAGTTAAGTCTTCTGACTGCTGACCTCTTATCAATGGGTACCAAAGCTGGCATGATGCAGGCAGCAGGAGCATGCAGCTGAGACTTGTGGAGGTGGATAAGAGTGAAGAAGATAGGAGGTAACTGGGACTCTTTCCTGTTTGATAATGAGAAACTAATACATTGCCTAATCGAGCCTCTGGAAGTTGCAGGTATGCTTTGCAGTGAGGCAAGGCATACAGTGGGAAACTAATACATTGCCTAATTGAGTTTCTGGAAGTTACAGATATGCTTTGCAGTGAGGCAAGACATGATGTTCATGGATATGAATTCTGCTGTCGGAGCCAGGAGTGTCACAACACAGAGTGTCACAACTTTTATGGCTTTCTGCAGGTCTGCATAAACAGCCAATCTCTCCATTCTGTTTTCTTGGAATGTTTAAAAAATGTGGTCAGAACCCTCCCATGCTGCCAAATTAATATTTCTATTAGCCTTTCTAATCCAAAATGAATACATCGATATAGCTACTAGTGCCTTATTACAGCAAGAACTGGAGGTATTACCTAAATATTACACTTCAGGAAAATGTAAAAAACAGTCTAATACCTCTGTAAGTCTTCAGTATCTAGACAGTTTTCTTTTGTTAATCTGAATATTTTAAAGCGCTAACAGTATTCTGAGATAATTTTTTAGGAGTACTACCTCTCAGAAAAAATGTCATGATAAAGTACATGCATGAGGTGTTTTAGATTGCCCTTTCTCTTTCAAAAAATAACCCGTCCTATTTTATCACCTTATGATAGAAGTGGTGAACCATCTTTATTAACTCTCCTAAGTTTCTTTTATGTTTATTATGAATCCTGAAACTAAGCATGATCATAGTAAGACTCTGTTTCCTCTTAGCTAAAGGGAAGATTAAAATTGTCTACTAGGATGAATGGGGAAGGGTAAAAAACCCATGACACTTCCGTACTGACACCCATAGGAAAATCCAACGCACATATGCTTTTGCCTTTCTACAACATAACACATCTGTGTTTACTCCAAATCTAAAATAATTAAAATAAAATCAAGCAACATTTGGTTGGGGGTAGGTAATTCTTTGAGACTGGCATAGTCTGGTTTAGAAATCCACAGACTTTTACTATTACAGATCATCTAAAACCTTCAAAATGTCAAGCAAAGTCAATTCTTAGCTCTGTTTTGACAGTCTCCATTTTAATCAAGATTATAAAAGCAATTCCCTTTTTAAAAATAAAGCTAAACTTAAAACACACATAAATATTGCCAGATTTCCTTAGAAAATCTGCTAATTGTCTTCTAAGTACCATTTTTGCCCATCAGGGACTGGAGGGATTCTGGTTCTTTAGAAGATTTGACTTCAAATGTGCAAGTGACAAAAACTGGTGCCTCAGGATAATCCTGGCTCTCATCAGTGGACTGCCTGAAAATAAGATGTTTTGGGGGAAGATTATTTCAGCTATTCACTGTCGGCTTTGTGGCAGAAAGTGTGTTTGTGGTGCAGTGTCTGAAAGGATTAGGAGATGTAAGCAGTGACCCTCTGAGAGCTTCATACAGAGAGCTGCAGGTTTGGGGGATCGTCAGTGCTCTGTGGGCTGGTGACATGCAGTGTGAAGCCAGAGTATGCTCCCTATGTGTGGGATAGCTATCCCAATTTGAATGCTGAAACTCTTGTTAAGACATGGCAATTTGTTTTATGCTGGCTGCTAGTTTTGTAAGAGCCAAAACTCTTGGGTAGGGTTGGGAATAAGTGTGCAAGTGGCTGAACTTGAAGAGCTCACCTTTGCAGTACTTATCAGTAACTAGTAATCACCTGCAATGGTATCTATACTTTATCCAGTGAAAGTGTCATTTAAATCAGTTTAATTAGGTTTGAATTAACATCCCGTGGGAAGAAATTATATCTTTTAAAGATATCATTCCAGGCAAGCAGTAGCTTCAGTCTGGCACTGGTTACCTTCATATATTTTCAGTTACTGTCATAATCTTAAGGGCTGAGAGACATTTTAAAACAATAAGTGTAGTCTAGAGCATAATGACATGATAGCTTTTCAATAAACTGGCAAATACATAGGCACTTAGGCCTCCTTACTACCATGCTGTGTCAGGTTCCTTCTGTCTCTTTCAGGGCATGCAGATTGGTGAGAAATGCTGCTTGTTTACTAGATTTCCAATTACAAAGGAAAATCATGCTTTTCTGTAACAGAAAGTCTTATATAGAATAGTCTTTAAATAATTTGAATACATTTAGTATTATACTGGTTGAAGTAAACAAGGTCTGGAGTATTAAGTAGGTAACTTTTCATTTCAGATCACAAAGTTATTTACACTGGAGAAGGTACTTGTCCCAGAACACAGTGAGAGCAGTCGTTCCACTCGGTAGCTGTAGTGATATTCTCCAGTTCTGTAGTTAAACTCATTCTCCCTAACCTTGTTTTTCAGGATATTGCAGCCAGATCCAATGAACTCTTTAAAACAAAGCTACTTTTAAATTGATTTGATGGTTTCCTACTAACAGTGATAGCCTTGGTAAGACAGAGTAACAGGAGAATTGATTACATATACTGATGGTTTCGGGTCCAGTTCCATGCTGTTTATGTACCAGGGTAAGCTCTCTGTCTTTAGGGTACAGCTTCCAAGTACATAACAGTAACCATCTCAATATGTATATATTTAAGTCTACTTGTTGAACTTATAGCTATTAGAACTCTGAAATCTGATGATCCTCAGTTTATGATATAAAAACATCATAATTCAGTCACGCTTAAAATAAAAATGGAGTTCTAAGTGTATCGTAGAGTCACTCCTTTTATTCTTATGTTGTGCAGTACAGGAGTTTATTTAAGAGAATGGTAACTTTAAACCATTTTGATTTTATTTTCTAATTTTGTTGTATAGCTTCTGCTTGTAAGCACAGAACAGGAAATAGATAAAGTGTTAAGCATACATATGAGAGCTAGTTACATAAAATTAAGGCTACCAGTAGTACTGCTGCAAGATTCATAATTATAGATAAAATCAGTATATTTAATAATTTAACCCCTAAATACCATTGCAGAAGTTTGGTCTTTATTTTCTAAATTATACCAAGATGTGCTGTTGCTACAGTGATAGAGAGGAGGGAAGCAAAAAGTGTTCTGTAGTTTTCAGGGCAGTTTACATCAATTCAAAATGTAAGACAAAACACGATGTCATTCTCAAAGTAAGGTGTGCACTGTACTTCATCAGGTCAGTCTGAAGTTGTTATACAAATAATGTAAGCGACTGCAGATTTACCATAATATTTAGCATATTTTCTCTCTTTAATTGTCCTATGACAAAATTAGAGACCTTTTTTCCCCCCAAATCACTCTCTTCTTACTGCAAATTTTATCTTTAAAGCTTGTTAGCTCTCATGGCTTTCATTAATTGCATCTTCATCTAGAATGTACTCTTTTAAAAGCTTCCTGTTGCTGTAAAATTTATAGAAATAATGGTGTGAACATTAAGGTAGAGGAACTGGTGGCATTTTAAGATCAAAGATTCTATCCCAGGTTAAGTGCTAGCAATGCAAGACAGGAGACCTGGAAACAAGTCCACACAAGAGCCAGAGATGGAGCTGAACCAGCACAGCAGCCATTGGGAATCCCTGGGCAAGGACATCTAACTGAATGGGGCTGCGTAAATCACTACCACAGCATTGGTTTTGACACGTTAATGTTACCATTCAATAGACATAATAATCCTCAACATTACTGCAGCACAGACTGAGGAATTTTTCAGTGGCACAACAGCATGGGAGGAATAATTGTGTAATGCTAATGAAAGTGACGTAATCAATTTGCAATCATGCTTTCCTGTAAACTCACTTTTAATTTTACGTTGGGTAAATCCAGGCATTACATCCAAAGACCATGTGCCTCCTTCTGTAGACATGACTGACAGGCCCCATGTGCAATGTGCTTCCAAAACAAACATGACTCAATACCTTTGGGTCGGTAACTCGTACAAATGATGAAGAATGTTTTTTGGTAATTTTCCGAAAGTGTATCTTAGAGAAAGTAGCAATTCATGTGTTGAGAAACATAATCAAAACGGGGTTTATAAAAATCTGTATGCCGAGTGATAATTGTGCCTTCTTCTAGGATACAGTTACTCAAACTAGTTGATTGCATTGCTATGCTTAAGCAAATTTCTTATATAAAAAAATAAACCCACTTTTGAAATCCACAGTTTTACCAGACCAGTGTGTCTTTCAGGGTGAGCACTGTGATAGCTACTTGGGACATAAAGCACATGAAAGAAAAACTAAGTATGTGATTTGCAGAACTTATTAAATCCTTTGTTGTTGAATTTCACAGTGATGGAATCAGAGATGTGGGTATGTTCACAGCTGGCACAATGCAAAGTGTATTTTAACCTAGGCCAGGCACAAGGTTCTCAGCAGAAGTCACCAGTTAATACAATGGAGAGTCCCCAGATCCCAAGTTGAATTCTGCAAGGAGTTACAAACCTCCTAGTAGGGATTCTGTTACCTACAGCTTGCTACTTAACCAAGGAAATAATTCACTATTTCTCTATCTCTTTCAGAATGTCAGTTTACTTAACATAGAAAACATTTCAGGATGAGCTACAGAACAGTATGTTGGTCTAAAAGGCTGAAAATAGGATGTAAAAGACTGTAAGAATACCAAAGGGGTTAATTAGGAAAGGGAATGGTCAGAGGAGTAACAAATGCAACCTCTGAACCTGGTCTAAAAGCGATGTGTATGAAAAGTGTGTACCTATCAGACTAGCAGATGAATGTTACTTGTTTAGAGTTAAAAAATTAATATAAAATAAAAATCCCACGATGATTGGATATTTGGTATAGAATATATTCAGAAAAAGTGTTTCAGATTCATGGATAATCTAGTGCCTGCCTGACTGAGCCACTTAAAGACTGGATAAGTTATGAAAAGTGTTAAGTGCTTGTTGACTGGCTATATTCTGAATAGCTCATTAGACTGGAGTTATTGTTTCACTGTGTCACAGGTTTCCTTATCAAGAAAAAATACATTAGTCAGCAATTAACTAAGGTCTTTTAAGGACTTGTGCAGATTAAGATTAAATAAGGTACTGCAGAAGAAAGTGCTCAATGACCAATGTTTCTAACTTGCTGGTTTGGGCTGAAGTAGAGTTTTCCTCACAGTGGCTAGTATGGGGCTATGTTTAGGATTTGTACTGAACACAGAGTTGATAATGCAGAGATGTTTTTGTTATTGCTGAGCAGAGCTTACATAGAGCCAAGGCCTTTGCTGTTTTCCGTGCTGCCACGCTGGCAAGGAAGTTGGGGGTGCATGGGAGATTGGGAGGAGACACAGCTGGGACAGGTGACCCAAACTGACCAAAGGGATATTCTACACCATATGACATCATGCTCAGTATATAAAGAGGGAGGAAGAAGGAGGAATGAGGGACATTTGGAGTGATGGTGTTTGTCTTCCCAAGGAACTGTTATGTGTGATGAGCCCTGCTCTCCTGGAGATGGCGGAACACCTCCTGCCCATGGGGAGCAGGGAATTAATTCCCTGTTTTGCTACTAAACTGTCTTTATCTCAACCCATGAGGTTTTCTGGCTTTTACCCTTCTGATTCTCTCCCCCATCCCAGTGGTGGGCGTGTGAGCAAGTGGCTGCATGGTGTTTGGTGGCTGCCTGGGATTAAACCACAACACTAACTCAAAAAAAGCAAAGTCCCCATTTCATTTCTGTTTGAACTGGCTCTCTCCAGAGCTAGTCAGCAACACTGAATGAGGTTACTAGAAGACCAACATGCTGGTTTTTGTCCCATTCCTGACGTTACACATACCCTGAGACTCATTTTTTTCTTTTCCTCATGGGATTGATCTGTGCTGCTGAAGTTAATGAATGTGTACGCTGATTTGGACGTAATGTTGAGAAATTACCTCTTTCTCCGCTGAAGTAACTTGTGAGAAGAATTACAAAAACTGTTTATCACACACTACCAAAACCCAGTTTGAGTAAGAAGCTGTCCACAGGCTTAAGTTTGGCATGAATTTCAGAAAACAGTTTTAGAGGCTGAAGGGTTTGGGGGAGGTTCTTAAAGATAAATGATTTATATATTATTTAAATCTGTATATAATGTTTTCTAACTACATACATACACACACACATTCTCACATGCACAGAGCAGCCCTCCCCACGCTGGAAAATCCAGATTGTTATCTCTATCACACCTTGAAAAAGTTGTCAAACATGATCACACCAGGCAGCAAGTTTTCACAGTTGTGGTGGTTTGTTAGCGACATTTAAGCACTATGGTGCATAACTCCCCCTCCCAGGGATAAGCCCACCAGAAGAGAAACCATGTAACTGCCACAGGGTGAAAACAAGTGTTACAAGAGCATCATTCAAAGGAGAAAGGGTTTGTGTTTGTGCTCTGGCATGTTCACAATGGCTTTTAATTGCCTGGAGAGAAGATCTGCTAAAAAATGCATCAACGTTCCACTGATCTGATGGCTCATGTGAAAATAAACAACCTAACTGGCAGTAGGGCATACTTTGTGGCTATGCTGCTCGTAGAGTTCATGAAATATTACTGAGAAGAATCATTTCTAGGGGGGAAGAAAAAGCCATTTTTTCCAACCCTCTTTTGGCCACTTTAGCTACCAAAATCTTTCTAGAAGTAATTGAAGACATAGGGCATCTAAAGATGCCACATACGCACTGACTCTGAACATCTTCTGGGACTTAGTTTTGGGGAATGAGATGACACCTTATCATCAAGAGGCAGATTACATCAGCTGGGGATGGAGGGTGGTGTCACACAATGAAGAAACAGAGGCTGTACTACCCATTGTGACTGAGGGCTGGAGTTTAGGAGAAACTCATGTTAATAGTCCTCCCTCCTGTTATCCTACTCCCCAAAACTCAGGCTCTGAGGTTTCATCTTCAGTTCACATTGGAAGACTTCTGTCCACTGAGCCCAACTGTGAGAAGGCCATCTGAGCTGCACACAGCAGAACTAGCAGGTGTTGAATGGTTTTCCTTCCAGCACCAATCCCTCCTCTGTGTCAGATAACTACCTCAAACTAAAACCACCACCATGCACGACTGGACGTTTGTGCATGTAGTGTATATGGTCTATGTGATGCATGCAGCGCAGAGCTCAGGTGCAGCACGATGTCGCCGGC
>NW_008683751.1:288-566 GCF_000695815.1 Acanthisitta chloris | reverse complement strand
GGAGAGGGGGCAAAAGGGGAGTGCTGCACCCCCAAAACCCGAGGGGAGCTCTGCCCCCCCAGCCCCAGCTGCCAGGGATGCTCCAACCCCTTCCACCTCCACCCTGCAGGAAATCCCAGCTCCGGAGAGGGGTGAGAGAAGGGAAACTGAGGCAGGGAAGGGGCTGCCCCTCTCCAGGGACCCCCATAGTGTTATTGAGGGGCTGCACCTCCAAACCCACGGGGAGGGAGATGGTGAGGCTGATCAGATTTGAGGGAGGGCCCAGCTGCCGCCCCCAA
>NW_008683751.1:0-237 GCF_000695815.1 Acanthisitta chloris | reverse complement strand
GAGGCTGATCAGATTTGAGGGAGGACCCAGCTGCAGCCCCCAAACTTCAGACCCCACACCAAACCACAGCCCAATCAGCCCTCCAGGAGGGTGACAGCTATGGGGTCACCCCAAATCCCCCCAAACTTCCCCCCAAAGTCCTCCAGGGGGGTGACAGCTATGGGGGACACCCCAAATTCCCCAAAACTTTCCCCAAAAGCCCTCCAGGGTGGTGACAGCTATGGGGTCACCCCAAAT
>NW_008683750.1:0-659 GCF_000695815.1 Acanthisitta chloris | reverse complement strand
CCTCTCATTCACCATGGCAGCAGGTGTGCCTGCAGAGACAGAGAGGAAGCAGGAGCTGGGGAGAGGTGTCCAAGGCACTGGCTTTGCTATGGCTAGAGATCTCTGATCATCTGGATCCCAGTGCTGGTAACATGGCAGCATAACCAATAAAATGTGCTTTTGCACTGGCTGTAGTCAAAGTTGCTGCTGTAAGCCCCCAACACAGCAAGACTACTATAGTATGAGATACAGCTTGCTTTCTCCATGGAAAACTGCCTATGTGTGGCCACAAGATAACAGGGCAAAACGTACTGATTTTTGGACTGTGAAACGAGCTGTGGGCACGGCAGGAATACGGACAGCAGTTCCCAGGAAGGTCAGCTTTCCTCAGAGAGCTCAGCTGTAACACCTGGCTGTGTGCTAATGGAGCTCCCCCGAGCCTGGTGGAGCACGCAGTGCGAGTCTGTGCTGGAGGGCTCACCCCCCAGCGGTGACTGGCCGCCCGGTGCAGGGCCAGCCTATGCCCTGGCGGCTCCCGGGACACACCCGCTGAAGGCAGGCGGCACGGCACTACCACTACCGTGGAGCGGGCTCGACGGGCAGGTCCCGCCAGCTGCAGGAACTCTTTCCAGGCGCGGGCCAAGGGAGAGCTCGCCGGGCACCGAGCAGCGGCCGGCCCT
>NW_008683749.1:0-467 GCF_000695815.1 Acanthisitta chloris | reverse complement strand
GGCTACTTCGGAGAGACAGCGCTGCACTGCCACCTGGCTACGGGATTCCATTCTAGAGTATCGGCTCTTTTCATCGCGGGCCGGATCAGCGTTGAGAGCAACGTTGGAGCCATGGAAAAGGAGGTAGCCCTCACCTTATTATCACGCTTCTTAGAGAAGCGGGGGATAACTTGTATCACGCAAGTTCCGGACCTTATCGCTTTTGGAACGATGAAGGGTTTCTTTGAAACCCCTGATTTGTACTTTAATGAGCAAGAATGGAAGAAATATGGGGATTGTCTTTGGAATCTTGTCATAGATGAGGACAAAACCGCCAAAAAGTTAATGAAGCTATGGCGGGACACAACAAATTGCATTAAGCGGTATAGAGGGGAAAAACAGATAGCGGCAGTTGCGACGCGACAATTGGATCAAGCAGATGCAGTGCCAGGGTGGCTGGTGGTTGGGGGTGACTATTCCCCCATACC
>NW_008683748.1:53632-58862 GCF_000695815.1 Acanthisitta chloris | reverse complement strand
TCTGCCCTGAGCCCCCCGATCTGCCCCGAGACCCAATCTGTCTGCGCCCCCCACTCTGCCCCGAGCTCCGCTCTGCCCGAGCCCCCCGCTCTGCCCGCGTCCCGGGGCCCAGGTGGCGTGGGAGTCATAGAATTTTAGGGGTTAGAATGGACTTCACAGATCATCTAGTCACAACTCCCCCTGCCATGGGCAGGGACACCTCCTCAGGTTGCTCAAGGCATTATCCAGCCTGGCTTTGAACACTGTCAGGATTGGGGCATCTACCACTTCCTTGGGCAATCTGTGCCAACATCTCGCCACCTTTACAGTAAAAAACCTTTTTCTAATATCTAACCTAGACTTTCCCTCCTTCAATTTGAACCCATTATCCCTTGTCCTGTCACTGCAGTTCCTAACAAAGAGTCCCTCTCCAGCTCCCCTGTAGCCCTTTCAGATACTGAAATGTTGCTCTGAGATCTCCACGCAGTCTTCTTTTCTGCAGGCTGAACAAGCCCCAACTTCTCCAGCCTGTCTTCACAGGGGAGGTGCTCCAGTCCTCTTATCAACCTCACTGCCGTCCTGTGGACTTGCTCCAACAGTTCTGTGTCCTTCTTATGTTGAGGACACCAGAACTGCATGCAGTATTCCAGGTGGGGTCTGACAAGAGCGGAGTAGAAGGGGAGAATCACCTCCTTTGACCTGCTGGCCACACTTCTCTTGATGCAGCCCAGAATTCCAGCCCTGAGTGTTGCCTACAGCCTGACTCAGTGGGCATGAAAGAAAACACTAAAACTGGCTCTAAATTGACCCACCACTGAATGCCGTGGGGCTGCTGGGGGCTGCGCAGCCACTCAGGCTGTCCACTGAAACACTCTCACTTTCCATGCGAAAGGGTGCAATGGACAGCACAATGCTCACACTTGAAATGTGTTCCTGTGGTGTTAGACCTGCCCTATCTCACAGAACTCCATCAGTTGCATTGGTCACATTTATTTATAAATAGGAAATTGTGATTTTTAAGGAACTTGAGAAATCCTAAAGAAGGTTCTGGATATTGCAAGCAATATTTCAATGGCAAATTCTTTTAACATTGTCTTGCATGGCAACCAAAAGAAATTATAAATTCCAGCTTAGTGTCTTCCAATATTTCCTAATGAGGTTTTTTTTACCCTTTTTTTTTACAAATAATTGTTACACAAGTCTTTAAAAGTGTGACTTTTCTATCTTTATAACATAGCTCAGCAATATCACTGCTAAGGATCTCATCCTGTCAAATTACTTAAAGTTTGTAATTCTTTACTGTGAGGGTGATCAGGCACTGGAACTGGTTGCTGCACCAAGAAGTTGTGGATGTTCCGTCCCTGGAAACATTCAAGGCCAGGCTGGATGGGGCTCTGAGCAACCTGGTCTAGTGACAGATGTCCCTGCCCATGGTGTGTGTGAGGGTAGAACTAGATGATCTTTAAGGTCCCTTTCAACCCAAACCATTCTATGTTTCCATGATTAAATAACTTATATGATAAGCTTGAACTACAGAGGTCTGAAAGGTGCTTTTCATCACTAGCTTTAAGTGTTCAGCAAAAAATGTTCTTTACTACACTAAAAAAATTTACATTTTCAGATGTGTATTTTTTTTATCCATGCACACTGTTGCTGACAGGATTGGCCTTTAATTTTTTTCATGCCAAGATAATTAACAGGAGGAACCTTCCTCTTTTGCTTTTAGATTCCCATTTTCCTCCCACTGATGACACAAAATGTTTTTCATACACATGAAAAGCCTCACTTTAGCTAAATAGATCATTCGAGTCCGAATCTGGAAAGTCAATGTGAAATCAAGTTGCATTTAAAACATCTGTTCATTTTGTACAGACATTTCTAAAGAGGTAAACTAGCTATCGGTCTCTGGTCAAAGCCTTGAGTTCAGACCAGTGGGTGGCTTAGAGTGCAGATTGCAGGAATATTTGGTCAAGTGCATTGCACTAAATCATAGTGTGATTCTCTGTTAAATTCAATTTTTCATGCAGACACATCTTGAGTGGCTGCCGTTCTCTGCACGGTATCAGTTCTCCTGTTTTCTCCCCCCCCATACTTGAATATTTTAGGTATTTAACATAGTGATTCTTCCTTCAGGATGTATCACCTTTAGAACATCCGAATTGGTTAATTTTGAATTTTGTCTAAACTCTACCACCTTTCTCAGGACTGAGGCTGTCAATAGCTAGAAAATAAAAGCATGTAAATTCACTTAATTTGCAGACATCCTTTCAACAAGGTAGGAAAAATGCTCTTAAGGGGGACCTGCGGAGGTCCAGGAAGTCTGGAGAATGCCTCAGACCCTGCCAGACGCCCCCCTGGGGAGCCAGTGTGCTTTAACTGACTTCCCATTGAAGCAGCTGTAAGAAGTGAATGCATAAGAAAGAAAGGTAATGAAAACTGACAAGTTGAAAAGAAATTGAGAGTTTAATCTGCAAAGTTGTGCTTGAGGGGGCTTCCATCATGATATTCCTATGGAGTAGCAAAAAAAGAAAAAAATTAAGAAACTGCAGAGTATGATGAATTTACATAATTTTTTCTTGCACCAGGCAGTATTTATTAATTTCTTTTCTGCCACTTTACACCACCTCTTTGCCTCTCAAAAAGAGAAAATGAAGTATACAAAACCTGGCAATCATAATGAATGTGCGAAATGCTCTATTTATAAGCATGCAAGTTATGTAGTTGTTGGAGATTCTCTCCCTTCTGCTCCTGCTTGGTGATGAAGAATGGTATTTTAATAGGCAGATGGTAAAGACAATTACAGTTTGGGGCTCAGCTGGGAGTTACATCAGTTTATTGCAAATTATTAGTTGATAAATGCTTTTGTTTACAAGCAAAGTCTTAAGCAGCTTTGTAATCAGTTTATCAGCTGCAAACTGAATTTTGACAGCTTGCCTTTGGGTATACAGTCACTTCTTTCCTGGGCATTTAGAAAGCATGCTGACCAGGCAGGCAGAATGGCAGCTCCTATGCACCTGTATGATGTGAGGTAAACTGGTATTTAAAATTGAGCCTGTTTTGGAAGAAATCATAAAGAAATCCTTTTTAATTGTTAATCCATGTTCGTTTGTACAGCAAGAGTCTTAACTATTTGCTCATTCATAATGTTATTTTAGTTCCATTGTGACCAGAAGTAGCTCAGTTTTTGCTTTCTGCTGTTAACAGTCTCTTACTAGATGAACTAACTGGGTTTAATGCCTGGGTTTTAACACATTTGGAGGAAATCTGGGGTATTGGTCTGGGGTTTGTGTGTGTGTGTTGCTTGGTTTTTTTAAATTAGGTACTTTTTACATAGAAAAGACTGAGTCAGATGCTTATTGTAGCTTCTATGACATTTACATTTTAGAACATATTAAACATGCTAATCTACTTTTAATGCCTTTTACTGAGTTATTTGTTTAGTAAGACAGACACTGATTCGTCACCTGATTTGTCACAGTCTTGTTTCCACTGCAGCCCGCGTAAAACGTTCTAACGGCTTAAATAGGAGAAAGACTCCTTTTGGAATCAAGAAGTGCTACTTTGCTTCCATAGTTGTTACAGCTGAGGTGAACTAGTTCCTGAACTTCAACCTGTGAGCTGAACGTTAACGCGAGGAGGAGTCCAAGATAACTCGCCATAATAGCAACTGTTTTCTCAGGGTTACAGTGCATACAACTAAGTGCTCCAGCCTCTGTTCATTATAAAAGATGGCTTTTGTTTCATGCACAGCTGTAAGCTTTTGCTGGAGAGAGGCCCCGGTATTCAATAAGCAGCCAGGTCTCATAACCAATATTTCGTACTTTGCTTTTACTATTCTATAACTTCCCCGTTTCTCCTTATATTTATTGTGTTTATTTCCTTTACAAATACAACCTATCACTCCAGCTCCTTCTATATAATCCTTCCTCCCACTCAGGTACCTTTGCTATTCACTCTGCAACTGCCCAGGGGCAAGAATTGAGCCCTAAAGTAGCAGGTGCAAGACAGTAGAAAATCCATTGATAAGATGCAGGGTGCTCTGATTTCCCTGTAAGAAAGAGGAGCCATTAAAGCATTGTCTCATTTAATCACCTCCTTTTCTCATGCACTCCAGCCTCACAAAATAACTCTGGAAGGACAACCCACAGGCATGATTGTGTTTGTAAGGCTACAAAAAGGTCACCTTACACCTGTGCTGTTATGGAAGCAGGGATTGTAGGAATGTGTGTATCCAAAGCCCTGCTCCATAGTAGTTGGTTTCAGTGGTCCATTTTCTCTCTCTCTGAAAGCTGGTGCATCCACAAAAGCTGGGGGGAGCAGTAGGCGTCACCTGGGAATGTCTCCTGGGAAGCTCTTTGGAGAGTGCCCATTCAGTGGTCCTGTAAAAAGTAAAAGGGGAAATGAGTGTGCTGCAACGCTAAGTCCTAGATCCTTTGCAATGCTGATGGGAGCGCAAAGTGGGCAATGTCAGCAAGGGTTTATCTTTTTTTTCCAAGCTGTTTATCATTTCCTTTCTGAAGGATTAGTAAATTCTGAAATAACACTCAAGTGAGACCTAATTCAAATGTAAAAAAGGTGGAGCACTCAATTCGAAACAGAGGAATTTGCAAAGAAAAGAAAAAAAAAAGGAAGAAATTGCTAAACTTGGGAAAGAACTCCTTCAGCCTCCTTGTTTGAGTTTATGCTGAATTAAGGAAATATAACAGGTTCAGCATTTGTGGCAGGCTTTAATTTCAACCTCTGAGCAGCAGACTTAACTTCTTGTGATGTGGGAGGATATTACAGTTTTCAGCTTCATTCCGTAAGTATTGCCATTTGTGCCAAACATTTAATAGTTTTACGCTGTGGACTGTCGTCCACCAGGAGCTGATATCACCTAAGACTTTTTAGAGCCATCTAATAGAAAGATATGTATTCATTCTGATTAGCCCAGGATTTGAACGAGGGTCCCAGAAGAGATATATAAGCCTCTTAAATGCATAGAACTTCTAAGGATATGGGTTTAACTGTCTCCCCCTGTGGTAAATAAGCTGTGACAGCTCTATCAGGGGGGAAAATGGCAAATAAAATTACCACATTATTTTCCTGTGAATATTTTCGGAGCACTAATCTATTTTGCCTCCTTACCTAACAGAACTCTGTTGAGTGTTACATGCAGACATTTAATTGGAGGAAATATTCAAACTAACAATCATAGAAATCTTCAAACTAACAAAAAGCAGACACAACAGTGGAAAAAACAAGAGGTTAA
>NW_008683748.1:15006-53612 GCF_000695815.1 Acanthisitta chloris | reverse complement strand
GTGCTTCATTTGGGGTTCAGCTGATGAAGCTTTTTGCAGTGTGAATTCAAGAGCTGCTGCAATACAAATGGTGATGTTAGCTATAGTTGTACTGCAGCAAGGAAAAGATCTACCCCTGACACTGAGATGCCAGGTTTGGGAGTTTACTCTCCTAGGACTGGCAAGTTCCTTTCATATATTTCTTTTCCTCTTTATCAGCTATATAATGCTTGGCAGTTTTAACTATAAAATCATCTATTCAGATGAATACAGTGTCAACTGTCCGTGTATGACTAAGCTGAAGCCAGGCCCAAAGCTCAGGCTGACTCAGTTCAGGAGTAAGAGCTATATTCCTAAGGACTATTTTCTTCCATTTCTGGTCGGTGATTTTTATATCTCAAAATGCAGGGATTTTAAGTTTGCCTTCTTTAATTTGACTAGTGCCTTTAAGCTGAGTATTCTTCTGTTGTTTTGTTCTGAAAAACATCGTTGCAGTTCCTTTATTTTGTATTTTGTTCAGTGAGTTAAAATTTAAGAAGGCTCCATATTCTTTGCTGAACACAAAGGTAATAGTAAAAGTGGCAATAGAACTGGTTTGCCTACTGCATTGGTCTAATTTTATAGGGTATAATAGATTTTTTTCAGTAATATACTGCAGGCTTATAACATGCAGCGGGTTAGTTAAAATTTAAAGGTCACGTATGTTTTGGCAATCTCCTTTGATCAGTAAAGACAGAAAAATTATAGAAGATGCTAAGAAATCACCTCATTAATGTAGCACTAAGGCTGCTTTTTGTGAGAGTTTTAGAAGTCTGAATTTGCAAGGGTGGTTTTTGAGACTTCACAGAGAGATGGCTGGAACCCCAGCATTAAAATGCATGAATAGCAAAAATGCTGTGCAAAGTATATATTTTGTGTACGCATGTGAAAAATGCTAAGAATTATTTAGCAACTGGAAAGACTGTTCACAAAATGCTTTTGATTTATTGCTGTATATACTACAGATCCATATCACATATTCTTACATTATTTTATTCAAAAACTTGTATGAACCATGAGTTGGCATGTTGTAGAATACTGAAAAGGCATTAATCAACCCAAATAAACAAGTACATAGATCTATCTAACAACTATGAAGTAGTTAATAAATTTTTAGCAATTTTATTACAGAAAAGAGGTCTAAAAGAGTAGTGCTTAATTATCTGGACTCCTCTGTGCTGGGCTCTCTTTTGATTGTATTAATGAAGCAGCTGGCCCATTGTTTCTCTTTAATTCCTCTATTGTTTTAAGAATATGTCACAGCTCTTTATTCTTTTATCAGGTGCTGTGCAGGAGGATTCACACAATAACTCATATTCCTACTGTATTTGCCAATGCACAAAGAAACCTCCAAAGCATTTTTCAAAGAAGGGGCACACATAATTTATAAGTTCTGTTCCTTGTACCACTCTACTGTCAAAAATTTCAACAGTATTGGATTTGAATGAATTATAATTTTTTTATTAAACAATGTGTCTACATATAGATATATGTACTTTGTTCTTGTCAAAAATTAGAGATCTGCCCAGTAACTCGTGCTGCACTGAAATGGCATTCGTTATGCTGAGTCGTCACAAACCCATGGGTGAGAAGCAGGAGGAACCCAAATATGAAGATGCCATCCTATTGTGATGTGCAAATTCTCCTTAAATGCTTAACCTGTGGAACAAAGGAGGGAAGATAATAAATTAACTCCAACCCGCATTACCATTACTAAAAAGCATCGTTTTTTACAAATTGGAATATTTCATTGGGAGAGGAAGGTTTAATTCAGTTGATAGTGCCTGGAAGTTGCTACGAGTAACAGTCTGTTGTTTAAATAAATTCTGATAGTCTTTTGACCCTTCTTGCAAAAAGATGTGTGTACAGGAAATGGGCTATTATGTTGTTGCAGCAACACAATCAAATCCAGTAAGCACAAATTTTGCTTCACAAAAGTAGCACTTCCGAATTAACTGGCACTGAAAATTGGTTTTAATAGAAATTGCCATTAATTTCCTAAACTTCTATGAAAGATGTGTGCCATTTCTGGATAAAAAAAACTAGACTCAGATCATTCAGCAAGGAAAACCAAGTGATACTAAAGACAGGAAAACTGGAATTGCCCTTGAATATATGTTTATATGTCATTATGCTGCTTCATCTGCAAAACAGCTGTACTTGATGGAAATGCTGGGTTTAGTTACTTATTTCTTAAGTCACTTTTCCTAAAAGCAATGGTATGACTCAAGAGGCTATATGGTTTCATCCATTTTGAAGCTGTTTTGTTCCAGTGGAGTTAATAATTGAGTCTGTCCTTATATTTTTTTCCAGATTGATCCACAAGTTCCAAGTAATTATTCCTTAGGGTCCACAAAAAATAAGTGAGGGGGAAAAAAGCAGCCCACCATCAGAAGGCTCACTGTGCAGGGTTCTGTGTCTCCCTGGAAGTCATGTAGGGTTCTGAGAATGAAAATGGGTGAAGAACCTGCTTTAGTTAAATTTTCACAGCAAATTGCTAATTCTGAATCGGAATATAGAGGTCACTTTGTTTTTAAAAAAATCCAGATGTAGAAAGAGAAGAAGAAAATTGAAGGATTGTTTTAAAAAATCCCAACAAGTTTTTTACTTGTATTTTAGGTGTCTGTCCTACATAAAATAAAGTTTTGTATTAGCATGCATATCTGTCACCATATTACTCCTTATTCTGAATACAGAAGATAGAGTATTACTGCATCTAAGTATGATTTAATTGGTTCAATTTACTATATATTTTTTATACTAAGTGTGGTTCCATATCTTGATGAGCCCAGATGTACTTTCACTTCTGGTTTACAGCATCCCATTGCTTGTATTTTATTATTTTTACAAAGCAAATGTCTATCAATTATAGAGATAAATTAGAAAAAATTGTGCAAACATGACACATTGCTAAGATTTTTCCAGCATGCTGTGTAATTATTAACCTGATTTTTGCCGTTGAAGGAAGCCCTGAATTACAGATAGCATGGCTGAAGTTAAATGCTTTTATATTAGATACATTTTCTTACACAGTATTCTATAGGTATGGCCATACAATATAATTGAAGCTTTGTCAGCCCAGTAGCCTAGCAACAGATAATACTGTTAGGTTACTGAATTGCTCCTGGTTGACAAGTAGGGAGTATTTTTGTGTTTATCATGTTTGCTAATGATGGGATCCTTTCCAAAAGGCTTGTCTTAATCTTAATTAGAGTTTATCAGCAAAGGTCTGCATGACATTGTGCAGACACTGATTTCATAAATAATAAAAAGTGCAAGTGAAAAATTTGGCAGGAGAAGAAGATATTTAAGACCACTGATTCTTGTAAGAGCAGCATGAATTTCCAAAATGTAATCAAGTTTGAACTGTGACTCTATTCTTTATTATCGAAACTTGCAGTACACTCCACTGCAGTTTTGACAGCAATTATGAGTATGATTTATAAGCTTCCTGTTAGGAACCAGATCTGTTTGCACAAGAATCTTGATCATAAACATTACAAAGAACAGTAAGTCCACAGTTTTTCAGGGACATCAGGACCTTACTCTTTCTTTTTCATAGAAAGCTGGTTTGCTGGAGTTTATTTTTTTATTTAAGAGTGCTGGGGTTTGTTTTGGGGATTTTTTTTCAAGCAGCAAAAATATTTGCAGTGAAAGATGCAGACAAAGAAGAGAACCCTGAAATAACCTTTCCATTTGGTGGAAGCTCTGAAGGTATCAAATAACTGCTTCACTGCCTGATGTCATTTAGTAAAGAACTCATGCCAATGCAATTGGAATGTAATTTTTTGCTCTGGTTTGCAGAACATGATATTCTTTAACTTTCCCATCTTTCAGTGATTAAATAAATGAGCATCTCTTATTCCTTGCAAAATGAACTAGAAAAAGAGTTCAAATAAATACATAGTGTTTACAGACATTTTTATTCTCTTCTTCTGTTTGACATGTATGTATTATATATTACATAAATTTCCTTGGTTTAACCATAGATATAAAAAATATCTTTGTTATATCTTATTACTTATTAGCCAGCAAAATCTGAAATTGCAGGCTCAAAAAGCTTATTTGCAATTTCAAAACTAGTATTGTAGAGAAAACAGCCTTCCAATGTTACAAAGCCTTCTGGTAATCTAAAACCTTCCTTTCTGCACTGGTACAAGAGTGAGGCTTTTCTTACCCTACCACATAAAACCAGTATGATCCCTTTTAGTATAAATGGATGTGATCGTGACTAAAGATAGTCAGGTCTTCCCCCCTCTCCTCATGATTGTCTCTGATGGGCCATATAATTTGTCCTAAGATAAGAATACCAGGTGGCAATTGCAGGAGGAACTATCTGGATTGCTTGCATAATGAATGCATTCCAGAGATGGGGGAGCTATGAGATTGCGATTGACTTTGGTACCCATCGGCTTGCAAAAGGCTATAAAATGCTGCTGGAGACTGGGCCAACTGGGCCGACTGGTCTCCCGAGGAAGATTCGAAGGGTTTCCCCACCCCAGTCAGGGACGCGTGCAGGGTATACCCAGCCCGAAGACAGGGAACGCTCACGTTTGGACGGGTGAGTAAAAGCTCTGAGATGCGGACATAAAATCCTAAAGTAGCTACATGGGTGCTTTGTTGCTTTGTAATTGTGCATTCTGTAAGGCCAAAGACTATTAACCAGTACATTTCTAGCCAAACCTGCTTTTATTATAACCCTTTGGACTTGCTAATGTTATATAATGCTTTGACAATATTTAGATACTGTATTAGCAGTAAATCTAATCATAATCATCCACATAATCGGTGTCATACTTCTGATCTCTACTGCTTTGCCCCAGTGGATGATTGGTGTACTCATTATGGGCAAGGAAAGGCCCAAAATCACCAGTCTACCATTGTCTTGCCTTCTAATCAAATCATATAACCATAACTATTTCAGAGGCACTGTCAGTCACTCATCCCTATTAGAACTTACCTGTCCTTTCTCTTCTGATGCCTACATCTATCTTGGGACTGAGAAATTTGGCCTGGTAAAGCTTTGGTAAAACAATTTCACTTCTGTAAGCTTTTTCTGACAAAAGGAACAGTTGGGTAAAAATCTAACCAGCTTAGTCAGAATTTCATCTCATATAAATAATGCTCCTTTACATTTCCTTATGAAATCTGAATATGTGCAAATATTTCATGCAAACATCTTCCTATCTCCTTCTCCATCACCACCAGTATTTGGCTATGGCTTTCATATTATCCTTTTGAAAACCTGCTGGTAACACTGCCCTTTGCTTTATATACAAAAGCTGTTGTGCTCCTGAGAAATTGTTGTATATGTGTCAGTTGTGTCTTAGCCTGTAGAAATGCTTTTGGGAAACAAGAATTATTTCCTGTTTTGTATCTGCCACGTGTAAGAAGCTTTGACAAAGGTGTCTAGACAGCACAGTAATTCATACGATAGTCATGACTGGAACTTAAATTTGGAGGCTTCTGCCAGGTACTCTGCACATTTGTTTCCTCAGCTTTGCAGTAGAAGGCTCAAGAAGACTTGTCTTTCACAGTTTTCCTGCTGTGCATGAAGGCCAGCACGTTTGCATTCACTGCACTAAGGGGAATAAACTTGTTTGCATCTTGCAGAACAGCAGCTCCTACCTTACCCTGTGTAGGCAAGCACAGGGACAAGTGGGAGCTGTACTGTGTCCTGCCCCTGTGTGTGACACTTGCTGCAAAGGTGTTCCAGTAGCTGGCAGAATGCATCATTTGAGAGTTCATCTGGGGATTTAACTTAACACAGTATCATGTGATCATGAAAACATGGGCATGTATGTCATGATCACTTAAATGCCTCATTTTCTGTAGAGTAACATGAGAGAAAATATAGTAACAATGTACTTTTTGGATCTGAATCCTGCTGTGCTGAAGGTTTTAATTCATATGCAGAAGTAGATTTAACTTCTGTAGTTCCGATTTCCTGTATTAAGCCAAGCTAGAGGCTGTTGTGCTCCCAAAATCGTCACACATCCCACCCGGCTGTGCCTGCTGTAGGTGTGACAGTGTGCAGGAGCTTGGAGCAGGCAACCGGGTGGAGCAGGCAACTGGGGTCACAACTCAACTTGCTTCAGCGGTCTTCAGCAGTTTAAGCTGCTGGTGGACATGAGTCAACGCCCTGAGGAGCTCTAACACCAGGAGACTGAGTCAGCCCGTTAGCTGATCCAGACTGATTGCAGCTGGAGACCCACTAATCACTTTCTTTCTCTCCCTGCTCCTCCTCCTCTTCCCCCAAGGGTACAGCATGTCAAGATGTTTGCTGGGATAAAGAAAGTCTCTGTTGGTTCTTCTGCAGTGACTCATTTTTTATTAAGAGATCCAGTGAATAATACAGTCTAGAAAGAGCACTTATTCGATGTTAAAATATACTAGAATTTGTTGGTTGACTATTACACTTTCTGTATATAAATAAGATAGAAGTGCATGTTAATAACGGAAGCCTTATTCCTCTTGGAAAATTAACTGTGTGGTGTTTGCAGTAGAAGTACCCAAGTCTCAGGTTCTCAGATTGTCATGTGTTCCACATGTTTTTACTTACAAGACTAAGTACACTTCAGGGATTTAGCCTGGTTCTCTCTTGAACAGGTTTTACACCAGTTTAGCTCTGAAGTTTCTCTTTATTTCTACTTTTATCAGGCAATAAGTCAGGCTGTGGTCTTCAGATGTTTGAATTCACACTTGGGCATTAGGATTCTGCATTTGTAGACATTTATGGCACTGTCTTCACATTTCATCTTATTCTCTAGAGGAAATTACATGGATTTGCACCATTTAATGCTGTAATCTTGGAGGCTAGTAAACCTTAGTATGCTTTTGTCCATTCATGGTAAATTGTTTGTAAACTTTGGAGCCACCTTCAGCTGCTGTATTGCTGAAGGATGAATACAAAGACACTTTTCTGCATTGAAACTTCTACACCACTTTGAGGTCTGTAAGGTTAGCGTTATTTTACCAGTGAAACACACTGTCACTGATGCTGTTTTGTTTGCTCATCTTTGAAAGCTAATAGACTGGTTTAATTAATTGTCCAAGATTTCTCTAAAACAATGTCCTAATTCTTCCATTTAGCTGTGGCATATCATATACTGTTGTTATCTCCTCTACCAGATTTTTGCAACAAGTTGTTTTAAAACTATAATCTCTTTGAGGGGAAAAAAATGAAGTGCAGTTGAAAAGGCAGTTATGCCGAAAGATAAACAGAACAATATTACTTATCAAAATGAGTATGGTTTTTGCTTGCCTAATGAATGCAACATATAGCTTTTTCTATATATACAAAACCTGAGGAAAAAAAAACTTTATAACATATAAAGTATGCAACATTATTTCAGGCATAACTGTATTGGATATGTATCTAGGCCTGAGAGTGTAGATAACACAATATAAGTGCTTTGCCTGTCTAAACATGTTAAATAAATGAGCATTCACTATCGCATTCAAATACATTAGTAGATGTACTCGCATAGTTAATTTTCTTTTTAATGCACTACACGTGACATTTGCAGCACAGAGCTATAGTGTATCTTACTGTTTGATGAAAGTTCTTCCACTCCCCCCCTCCTTTTAAACAAACCTTTATTTGAATAAGCCTTTATGAAACAGATCTTTGGCATATCTTCTTTTCAGGAAGTTCAGTCAGTGTAAGCAGAGATAAAGCAGTCATGTTACGAGGAATATTACATAAGGGAAGATTTTTTAGAGAAAGAGGGTGGCAAACATTAGGGAGGGGAAGAACTCAAGAGGAAATCTGATTTCTTTCTTGCAGCTGTTTGGTTTTATTGAGCTGTGATTTGCTATTCAAAATAAAATTTGGAGTTATGAAAAAATATACAGGAAATTTGGTGAAAATAATGATGACATTTTCACCTATGTCTTGATTTTCAAAATGCTGGCTTTTTAGGAGGCAAAAAATTATTAATATTCATGCTGCAAATAGTTAGGAATGTTATTCCCAAATTGTTATCCTTATACACGAAAATTCCTATATTTATAGAAGGAAGACAATTAAAAATTATTTGCCTCTCTACTTTGAATAAGCCATCGAAATTAAAAAAAAAAAAAGGTGTGAAGATACGGCACTGATGTTTTAAGTTCTGGATTCTGATATCATCAATTAAATCTTTCTGCTTTTATGTTTCCTGTAGGAGGACAGCTTTGGTGTACCACAACCAAGGCCATCTCAGAGGGTGAAGAGCTGATTGCCTTTGTTGTAGATTTTGACTCAAGGCTGCAAGCTGCCAGTCAGATGACTCTCAGAGAAGGCATGTATCCTGCTCGCCTGCTGGACTCCATACAATTGCTCCCTCAGCAAGCTGCTATGGCATCTATTTTGCCTACGGCTATTGTGAACAGTAAGTGATGAATACTGTTCCCTGGTGGGTTTTTTTTAAGCAGCAATACTTTAAAGCACATGAAGAGCTAATACAGCAAGAGTGAATTCAAGACCACAGAAATCACATGATGTAAACCCCACAGCTCAAAGCCTGCTTTTGTTCCCCCATCATCTCAGATGAACTTGCAGACATAGAAGGAGCAAAAAGAGCAATCTAGTGAGAGCCTCACTCAGAGTATCTGACCTGCCCTTGTGTGGAGGTTCTGTGATCTGGTCCCAGAGGCAATAGGATCAGAAACTGTTAGAAGAGTAGATAGGTCTGCTAGCTCTCAAAGTCCAGTCCACTGCTCAAGTATGCTTGTTGCTTACAGCAGCAGCTTCTGGTAATAATTCTTGATACTCAATGGTAGAAACAAAACACATCTCTTCAGTGGCTGTTCAAAATGCAGTGGAAATCATGTCCTATAGCAACCGTGATTTATTGTAGTATCTCCACTTAGTGTTCAGTGTCCATTCCCAAGAATGTTTTTACGTCCTCTGGTCATCAGTAGACCCTATCATGCAATTAAGTGCTGTCCTTATTGAGGAGGAAAATTAATGTTCCTGAACTGGGACATTTCAGCTTGAATTAAATTTTATTTCTTTAACTTTTCTGTATTACTGCTTTTTACCTTTATACACCCCTAGTTCCTCATCCTCCTAAGCACTTTTCAAATGTGTTGGCTGTTACTATGATCCTCAGCAGTCATTGCTTAGACTTACTGCACATTCTTAGCAGGCCTGTCCATTTAGGATCCACGTTGGAGCACTTACCCATGCTTCTTGTGGTTTCTAAGTATTATACTTAGTTATAGTGAACTACTGAGCACAGAATTTCAGGTGCAAATGCCTATGTGTGAAAGCACATGAGCTGCCACTCAGACTCATGCCAAATAACACTGAGTCTTGAACAGTCACAAGATCTTCAAGCTCTTCAGACAGGACTAGTTAAAATATCCATGGCAACACATTTAATTCCATCTTTCACTTATTTTCTGCATAAACAATTTTAATAGCTACACTTCTATTGTTAGCCTATTTTAAAAGATAAACCTTTAAATGTCCAAATTATCCAAGTCCACCCACCCAGAGAGTGAGTTGCAGCAACCTCATGCCCTTTAGCTAAGCACATGTATTTTAATCCCAGCAGTGGGGCAGCTGTGCTCTGACATACCTGTTCACAGAACCAGCAATTAGTGTTGTACAGGACCTTTCCAAAACAAAGTGTCAGAAGGACCTAAATGCCACAAAGTCCCCACAGTTAGGGCAGATTTGTATTTACAGACAACAGCTGCAAGGGAGCCACTTAGAAAGGGTTACCTTACCTACAGGGCAAAGACTCATGCACAGATTGTTTTAGCTGAGAATTTATTCTTGTGTAAATCTATGGCACCAACTCTGGGCTTTGGCAAAGTACTGATTTCTACAGCATTGCATTTCTAGAAACATCTTTACTGTCAGTACTGCCTTTTGCAGAGCCCTTGAAAGCCACACTGATCATTGCTAAGAGGAGTCTTTAAGTTTCTGGGGCATCAGCTCTTGCTATACAGGCTTAGCAGCAACTCAGAGTAACCTCTGTATTCTTGACTCCAGGAGGATGCTAAAAGACCAAGTCTCTCTGCTCAAAAATTCCCGCCCCAGTTCCAACACTGCATTGAGACAGCTCTTAAATTTTCTTGATCTCTGGAAAAGATCAGTTTCTAGAAAAATTAGGTGTTGTAGGAGGGTTTTTTTTTAATATTTCCTAATATTTTCTAGTTGGGGAAAAAAAAGCGAAATTAGAGTATCACCTCTGGCTCATTCAGCTTGAACTTGAATACTTCATTTATTAAAATGATCAACTGAAATAATTGGAAATTATCCATTGAAGTAAATTGAAATATTTTGCTTTAAAATGTTTAAAACATTAGCCTCAAGTAGCCTTTATGTGTTTTGCATCACTTTAGGTCTCATCCCTATACATTGTTCTCCCTGAAATTCCATCCTCTCACCATGCAAAACTCCTCAAATGCACTTCCTCTGCTTGGCTTGTAATGGGAGTCACATATTCATGATGCATAACTGCAGCTACAGACTGTCCAGGCCATCTAGCCCATAGGAAATAAAGATGGCTGGAAGTCAAATTCATTAAGATAATCAGAAAGTTCAATTCTGTGATGGAATGCAGTCAAATGAATTCAAATAGGACATGTTGCTCATAACAGAATTTCCTATTGCTACTTTTGGGCTTTCTCTTCTGTGGAAACCTTGACAGTTCAGCTTTTTTTAACCATTTGAAGCCAAAAACAAATGGCGAAATGTCAGCTGTGACACGAGGTGGACATTTCAAATGATGCAAGCTGTATCAGTAATGTTTTAATAGTGGTATATGTTGGAATACTAACGGCTGTTAAGTGTTCGTGTCTTAAATCAATGCACAATTATTCAGTGGCAAAGGAAAAAATAGAAATTGGTAGCAGTGTAAATATTTTTTGCTAATTCTTGAGCAGAAAAATAGACAAGCATTAGCAATGCAGTCAGAGGAGTAAACCGAACAATGTAAATTTTGGCTGCATTTGTAAATATTTAGCAAATAAAAGACTCATCTATTTCAGTGAGTTGGAGTCTCCAACTTTGTTCACCCAAAGGAACTGGACAGAGCAGTTGTCCTGTGCACGTCAGTATTTGAAATTAGACGTAAATCATTGTGAATGATAATGAATTATGTCATCAGGTATACATGCCATGTTTTCAGAGCAGGCAGCCATTCTTCAAGACTTAAGTTAATTACAATCTCTAGCAGCTTTTTCCATTCTGAAATCAGTGGGAATTTTAATGTTGACCAAGATGTGTTTTGATGTTGACTGCTACTGCCCATCCCCTGATCCTGAGGGCAGCTGTCATAGTCTGGGGTCACTCATAATTTTATCCTCTCTTACTCTCAAAAGCAGTGTCCAGACCAGTTGCAGAGAATGATCCTAGGCCTGTGGTAACTTCTGAAATGCATATGCAAATGAGAAAAGTGTTAATTGACTTAAGGAAAAGCATAGAAGGGACTGTTTTTGTGATTTAACAATATAAACCAAGTTCAGTGCTCTAGTGTGGACCCTGTCACAGTTTAATTTACTAGTGTAGATGTGCCCCAAAAGGGCAGGGATTTGTGCTTGCTGATAGAATGGCAGGTTCAGTTTTCAGAAAGGTGAAATCTGTCTTTTGTCCTTCTGAGACAGATACATGACATGTACTATGTAGGTATCCTCTAAAAGGATATTAACAAGCAAATTATCTCTCCACTTTGTGTAAATACACCATATGCATTGTTACTCTTCACATTAGTAAAGTATGTAGCCTTTAGTCCATGATCAAAATCCTGACACTCCTGCTGCTGCTGGAAGTACTCTGTGCAACCTCTGCATAGTCTCCCCTCAGAGGGGCTGCTGACATTTTAGGATAGGAGACAATGGAAAATTGCCTTATTCTTAGTAAAGAGCCCCTTTGTATAGTGAAAAGTGGACAAACAACAATTTACCAAAAATGAGGACAAAAAAATACATAAGAAATTTTAGTTTCTCAAATTACTAAGAATAGGAACTCAGGAAATAAATATGCTGCTTAGTATAATATTGCATTCAACACAGTAGGATCTTAAGGAAAAGTAATCTAGTCTGGCCTCCTGGAGCAACAGGATTTTACAGTAATAACTGCATAAGCATTCTGAAAATACACATTCTTCAGAACGATCTGCAGTTAGCACTCAAAAATTCCAAGGCCCAGAGCTGGAAAGACTTGTCCACATGGAAGAAAAAATATAATTAAAAGATGCCACTTACTGTGTAGTGATGTATTGGAAATACAGCTTAGCTCTTGAATTAGTACTGCATGTTCACAACAAACATTTAATTTAATTTAATTTTTTAAATTATCATGTGCCAGAAACTTCTGGCTGTTTTCTTTGTGGAACTGTTTTTAAAATATCCTTTTGAAAGAAACAACTGTCTCCCATGTTCTCATCTGCAAGTGACATTTTAATAAACCCCTGTCTCTGCTTTCAATATTTCATTAAATAAGCATGTGTTTAATGGGGAAGGGGGAATGAATCCAGCTGTGCTAATTGTTTGACACCAAGTGCATTGTGGCTAACCTGCAACTGCTTATATTTGCTTGTAGAGGACATATTCCCTTGCAAGTCCTGTGGCATTTGGTACCGAAGTGAGCGGAACCTGCAGGCCCATCTCATGTATTACTGCAGTGGGAGGCAAAGAGAGGGGCCACAGCTGTCAGAGGAGAATGAAGACAGTGCTCAGCAGATATCCAGTGTTTGCCCTTTTCCACAGTGCACCAAAAGTTTTTCAAATGCAAGAGCTCTGGAAATGCACCTAAATTCTCACAGTGGTAAGTAGCACATATTTTCCTGTATTATCTTCTAGATTTAGCTATTTGAAAGAGTATTCGCTATAGACAGTCAGTGGATCAATGTCTCTCCAAATATATGCAAGCATTGCTTGTAGATACTACCAAAATGTGAACAGTTTCTGACCTGTGTTCTACACCAAGCACTTCTCACAGGTAACTGGTATAATTTCTCTTACTTGCTAATCCTCATTTGAATGCTGTCTCTCTCTTAATGTGTGTATGCATGCGTACAGGCAGCATTTCTTTACTGGTGGGAGGTATGGTGAGGAATCCAGACATAATCAATTACTTCAGGATGCTGTCTACCAAAATGAGTTGAGTAGACTACAGTCTGTACCTACCCTGTTTCTCCACAGAGAAATAGACACAACCAGAGAGCAAGTTCTTCTGAAGTAAGATCTTGGTGTCCTTGAGAGGCTTCTTACAGAGAAGACTTTAATGACCATGGTCCAGAACTCCTTGTGCTTTTACCGGGACACTTGTTCCATAAAAAAACTTCTTGTTTGATAAAAATATTCTTTTATTTTCTATAAATATAAAAGTAGGATGGTATTTAAAAGTAATGGAGACAAAGAATCATAGGATTGTTTAGGTTGGAAAAGACCTTTGAGGTCATCAAGTCCATCCATTAACCCAGCACTGCCAGGTCCACCACTAAACCTTGTCCCTAAGCTCCACATCTGCAAGGTGTAGATGACCAGTTTTAAATTGAATTAGGGCTGGAAACACAAGTTAACAAGTTTGCAGGAGATTCTGTATTGGAGTTTTCAGCAGCAGAGTAAACCCACTGATAAGAAAGACTCTAGTGTCAGTGTGTGGTGTGTTGGCTGTCTGATGTAGAGAGCTGTGCACTAATGGGTGCTTTAGTCACAGAAGAAAGCCTTGTTCGGCTACAGTATGAAAACTCCTGGGAGACTGGGAGTTTACTCTGTGGATTTGGTGAAGTGGAAAATGTTCCTCTGATACTTGGGCAGCAATTGCAAATCTAAGAGGCATCATGTTGCTTTGGAGGAGTTTGGTACCTCCCAGAACATGACTAGAAGAGTGCTAAGTGAAAAACTTCTTTATATAGACAACACAGGCACCCCTTAGCCATTCACTTATAGGTCAGATCTTTTTCTGTTTCAAGATCTTAACTTTGAATATCAGGCTATTGCCATATTCTGTTGCCTAACAGATATTTCTCTGTTAAGTGAATCAGCAGAACCATGAACTACAACAGCTTCAACAACAGTAGGTGAATGCAGCCTAGCCTGTCTTACAGCCTAGTAATTATAACCAGGTACCCTGGGCAGATAACAAATCAATTTATCCTCAAGCAGAGGAAAATTCTGAAATCTTAGCCTTTGTGCAAAAGATCTGTTTCAGCTCTTTGCATTTAGTGGTATACCATTGGTTTAGGTGACAAAGGGGTTTGAGCTGAGGTGTGAGTGTTTGTAATCTAGAGATAGGCATCTGTGTTCCCTGAAAGACTGAGATTGTGGTTTTTTCCACTAAGAATCTTTAGGTATTTTTTGCATCAGAGGCTAAAACTCAGGCCTTCTCCTTCTTTTTAGTCATAAACCAGTCACTTCAATCATTCTTGCTTTTTTCAGATCCTGTCAGTCTTTATTTTTCTACACAGATTATCACAAGTTATAACACCTTCTGCAACAGGAATGAAATATTCCTTTTCCAAATGCCCTTTAAGCTTTGGAAGACCTGTATTTACTTCAACCTCTGTTATTCTTCCCACTGGAGACTCTAGCAGACCCATGCCACTGAAGCATGGAGTCTTGACTGATATGTAGAGTCCATAGAGACACCGCTGTCATTGTACCACATGATGGGTGAACTACCACACACCTAGTTTACCTGACTAAGACATGGTATATGTATGTGTATGTGTAGACAGAACAAATACTCATTTTAGATTCTGAATAGCATCCCTACCAATATTTTTTTCAGTTTTTATTGTCTAAAATGAAACCAGAATCCATATTGTTGCAGCAGAGAAATTTAGTCTTACTTCTTTTTCAAAGCATTTTCAGTTTCAAAATGCCATGAAACATGGGAGGGTTTGTTTCATCAGTGATTGTAAGATGACTTTGAGTTTACTGTACTTGACAGGGAAAGTGGTAGTGATTTCCTGAAAAAAAGGTGGTGTGTTATAGCAGTAGTTGCTAACAGCCAGTCCATGTGGAAGACAAAATGTTGTTGAAGCCGTGTCTTACTCCTCCTCCTTTCACATGAACACAATTCATCAGTCCGTTCTGACTGATAGATCTGTAGCTTGTGCCTACACTACAACCAACTCAATGTAAGAAAAAAACCAAGCATCAATAATGATCCAAATGCTACTTCTGCTTTGTCTGTGGCTTTTGGGCACTCTGAGGGCTGTACCTCAATCCACATCACAACCTTGAACCTCTTGACCTTGACATGCTTTCTGTGCATTCAGAATTTGCAGTGATTGTGTATGGGGAACATTATGTCTCCCTTCAGTTATAACTGTAATTTCTAAAAGCTTTTTCATTTAGAATAAGTCCAGTCTATTTTTATCCTTTCCCTTGTTCTTTCTCTCCCTTCAGCTCTGCTGAATGCATGCAAATACTAAGGCTTTCCAAAGCAGAGCAGAAGTCTGGGAATAACCTAGCACTTTGAGGAAAAAAATTCTGAACCAATTCAAGTTTTTTTCAGGGTGACTAACACCATCTCATCAGAAGAAAATTAGTTGTTCTCACTGTGTTTATACTTTCTGTACAACTGATTTTCCAGTATTCTTCATGAGGGGACAAAATGGTCACTTTATTTTGTATTTTACTTGTCTTTTCTATAGGAGTGAAAATGGAAGAATTTCTCCCGCCTGGTGCTAGTCTGAAATGCACAGTTTGTACTTACACTGCAGACTCAGTGATTAACTTTCATCAGCACCTGTTCTCGCATCTTACTCAAGCTGCCTTTAGATGCAATCACTGCCATTTTGGCTTCCAAACTCAGAGGGAGCTACTGCAGCACCAAGAGTTACATGTCTCTGGCAATAAAATTCAGAGAGAAAGTGACATTGAACACTCTCCAAGTGGAAATGAAGAAGGTTTACAGCCAGCAACGGACCTGTTGAGTAGAAATGATGTTCCTCAGAGCCAAAAGACCATGCAGACTAAAGATGCAAGTTCTGATACGGAGCTTGATAAATGCGATAAAAAGGCTCCACTTTTCCTTCCAAACCAGAGGCCAGAAACCCAGCCTGCAGCAAATAAGCAGAGTTTTTCATATACTAAAATAAAATCTGAACCGTCCAGTCCAAGACTTGCTTCATCGCCAGTTCAGCCTAATATTGGTCCTTCTTTCCCAATGGGACCTTTTCTTTCCCAGTTTGCTTTTCCCCAGGACATCACTGTGGTTCCTCAGGCTTCAGAGATATTAGCCAAAATGTCTGAACTGGTCCATCGGAGGCTGAGGCATGGAAGTAGCAATTATCCTCCTGTAATTTATAGTCCTTTGATGCCCAAAGGGGCTACATGTTTTGAATGCAACATAACATTCAATAATTTGGACAACTACTTGGTACACAAAAAGCATTACTGCAGCAGCCGATGGCAGCAGATGGCAAAGTCGCCAGATTTTTCCAGTGTTCCAGAAAAAATGCCAGAAGCTGTAAGTCCCAGTAATGGTCAAAGCTCTATAAACATCCTGAATGCAGCTCCTCACACATCAGATCCAGAGAATCAACTTCTGCAGACAACTTGCATAAACTCTTCCAATGTTTTAGATTTGATCGGGCCAAACAATAAAAGTCATGAAAAAGACTTTACTACACAACCTAAGAAGTTGTCAACTGCAAGCAATGGGGATGAGAAGATAAATGGAAAAGCTTCCGATGTTAAAAATCCCAATGCTCCTTTAGTGGAGGGTGAGAGTGACCCTAACAAGACCACATGTGAAGCTTGTAATATTACTTTCAGCAGACATGAAACCTACATGGTCCACAAGCAATATTACTGTGCCACTCGCCACGATCCCCCGCTGAAGAGGTCTGCTTCCAATAAAGTGCCTGCCATGCAGAGAACAATGCGTACTCGGAAGCGAAGGAAGATGTACGAGATGTGCCTACCGGAGCAAGAGCAAAGGCCACCACTAGTTCAACAGAGATTTTTAGAAGTGGCTAATCTTAGCAATCCTTGTACGTCTACTCAAGAGTCAACAGAGGGCCTTGGAGAATGTTACCACCCACGATGTGATATCTTTCCAGGAATAGTCTCAAAGCATCTGGAAACGTCACTGTCAATTAACAAGTGCGTTCCAGTTTCAAAGTGTGATACTCCCCACTCCACTGTGTCTTGCTTGGAGATGGATGTGCCAATAGATCTCAGTAAAAAATGCTTACCCCCATCAGAGAGGACATCTACTTCTCCCAAAAGGCTGCTGGACTACCATGAGTGCACTGTATGCAAGATCAGTTTTAACAAGGTAGAGAACTACCTGGCTCACAAGCAGAATTTTTGCCCTGTCACTGCCCATCAGCGTAATGACCTGGGACAACTCGACAGTAAGGTGTTTCAAAACCCAGAAAGTGAAAGAAACAGCCCAGATGTCAGTTATGAGAGAAGCATAATCAAATGTGAGAAAAATGGAAACTCAAAACAGTCCTCTCCTAATGGAAACTTATTTTCCACACACTTAGCAACACTTCAAGGACTGAAAGTCTTTAGTGAAGCAGCCCAGCTTATTGCTACAAAAGAAGAAAACAAACATTTGTTTCTTCCACAATGCCTTTACCCTGGAGCAATAAAGAAAGCTAAAGGAGCAGATCAGCTTTCTCCATATTATGGAATAAAGCCAAGTGATTACATTTCCGGTTCTCTTGTCATTCATAATACTGATTTAGATCAAAGCACAAATACAGAAAGTGAATCTCCTAAAGGCCAGGCGCCTTCGAATGGATGTGCTGTGCAGAAGAAAGAATCTCTTCCACTACTGCCGAAAAACCGAGGCATGGTAATAGTTAATGGGGGACTAAAACAGGAGGAAAGACCTGCAGCTAACCCACAGCAAGAGAACATTTCCCAGAATCCTCCGCATGAAGATGGGCACAAGTCTCCTTCTTGGATCTCTGAGAATCCCTTAACTGCAAATGAAAATGTGTCTCCAGCAATTCCTACAGCAGAGGAACAGTTGTCTAGTATAGCTAAAGGCGTGAATGGTTCTACCCAAGCTCCAACCAGTGGAAAGTATTGCCGACTTTGTGACATCCAGTTCAACAACCTTTCAAACTTTATAACTCATAAGAAGTTTTATTGCTCGTCACATGCAGCAGAACATGTCAAATGAAACAATTGGTCACCTTTGGTACCTGTGTTTAGTATATTGTTCCATACAGTTTAAAGAAAGCTGTTTGAATTACATCTGGACAATCAGGAGATTTCACTATTGCTGAATTGAAGACTTAAAGGTGTAATTTCATTACAGTCCATTAGTAAAGTGTATTATTGGTGCCATTTTCAAAAATATTAATTTATTTTACCAGCAGTATTCATAGCTGTAGTTATGTTATTTTTTATTTAAAAACTTTATATTAAAGTCATTTGTAATGTTATTGTATAGTTATTGTGTAGCACATATGGTTTGCACTGTATAGTAGATTTTAAAGAAAATAGTCGCAAACAAAACAGAAAAGCATTTTAGAAATAGCTTCAAAAGCACTTGTGTATCCTGATTTTTTTTCTTATATGCTGTTGCAGATATATGTATATGCTAAAATATAACTTGCAAAAAAGTTTCAACTATGCTGTAAAGTTCGCCTTAAAATTTCAATTTTTTGAACAATTGGGCTCAGTTTGCACCTTATATTTTAGCAGATACAGTACCTTAGTCATTAGGCTTTGCATTTGTATGTAGCAGTATGTTTCCGTCCACTTTCTTAATCTGAAACGTACGTTAAATGAAGATGGCATTTTTTTTCTTGTATAGTACTTGTATTTTCTTTCGCTGATGCATCTCTGTCTCAATTTTTAAACCTTTGCTGTTAAATGCAATACTTTATAAAGAATGAACAAAATTACTGGAAGCAGTATTGTAAGTAATGAGGTCATATCAATCAGTTTTATCTTTTGAAAGGCACAGTCTAAAACAAAACCCTAAACTCAATGCTGCAGTTATGAATCCAATTCATATATAAGATATATTTAAATATAAGAGTAGCAATACTGCAACTGGTGATCACAAAGATAATGTTCTACTTCTGATAGAAATAATTTCTCAACAAATGTTGTTACTATGCATGTATATGGATGGAATAAAATTCCAGATCATTGGAGAAGTTTGGCAGTAATTTCTTTAAATTTGTTTTATTTTGTTTTTTCAAGATGGTTTCAGAGATCACAAACTGTAAAGAAACTCTTAGGAACAGGCTAACATTGCCTTCCTGTCAACAGAAGAAAATTGTTCAAATAGAAAATGAGAACAAAGGGCACCTCCACTTCCAGGGGCTCCTTGCTGACAGGTCACTAGTGCACTAAGTCTAAGACAACCTAGTGAAGTAAAACTTAAAGTGTGAGTTCTATTCTCATACTGGTGCTAAGGAACACATACTTCACTGGCAGTATTGCCATATGTCAAAATCTGTGGAACAATCTCCTTCCTAACACCTCTGTGTATTCAGTGGTCTTATATGAAAAACACTAACATTCATTTAATAGAATAGCAGTTTGCTCCACTGATTCAGTATAGAAATACTATTCAGTAATTTATATTATATTAAATCTGAACTAACGCACAATGAATACCCTTCACTTCCAATTGTTCAGTTTCCTGTACACTGTTTTCATAAAAAAATTGATATTATAAAAGTGACCTATTGATGCACTTTCATCCTACAAATTTGAAAGCAAAAGCATGTCCTGAAGTTACATAAACAGTTGCATTTAATTCAGTTCCTGTATCAGCCAAAGAAGCAACTCAGAACAAACTACATAAAAGGATGGCATTTCAGCTGAGAAGCCAGTGGACGTCTAGCATAAGAGCATGCAATGACAGTGACTTTCAGCAATCTCATCTCTGTGTACTTTGGAACTAAAACTGGTCTATTTTTTTATTTGTAAGTATAGGTACGTGTGATCCAGTACCAATAGCAATAAACACTTCAGAGAAAACTATTATTAACAACTCTGCTGGTTCACTGAGCTTTAAATACAGGTAAAGAGTGCTTAAAATTGTGCTAATTCTCACTTGCAACAAAGATAACAGTGTATACATACATTTCAGTAGGCCCAAAATTGGTCCTATATGCTGTATGTTGGGTAATAAGACTCATGAAGGAGAGAAAGCATTACAATCATGGGAAGAGAATAAAACAAAGCTTCCATGATTATCAATTAAATATTTGTTAGAAAATCCCACACCAGTGTATTTAAGACTCCACCATATTTGAGATAAATGGTACATTTTGGCCTTTATGGTAGAAAATATTTTGAAGATTAGCTGTCATGCAACATTAGTTTAAAGAACTAAGTGATTACATCTGGATTGCAATAACCTAATTCTGAAAGATCCATATGCATACATGAACACTTTTTAGGGGAAGCTGCTCAGAAGGCCACAGGTAGTGTAATTTACAATTGCTGAGCTCCAGGGGTGCACTTAGACTGTGAGAAACTAAAGAGCAGTGTCAAGGTTAAAGGGAATACCTAGCTGAAAAGTGATGCCAAAAGGGAAAAGCCTTATCACAAAACATTTCTGAAATGCTGAGGGTACCTGATATATTCCAGAGGTAAATTAAAGCCTGCCATGCTGCATTATATTCTTCCCACTGGGTAGTCCAATTGCTTTCACACAACACAATAATCATGGTAGCATTTTCTTTTTATAAATCACCTATTTGGTTAACCAGTCCCATCTTTCCAAGTTCAAAACAAGCACAACCTGTTCATCCGTGGGTACAATTACTCCCATTTTAAACACATTTTATACATTTTGCTCACTTCAGGGGAACATCTGGCTACTTATATCTATGCATTTGTTCAAGGTAATAAAATGCCTGTTGCTAAAACGTTCTCTTGAATATAGACTCTTCCCAAGTTCTTCTTTTAGGTCTTTCTATGTTTATTAATTATTTATCAAATCACCTATACAAAGGAAGTCCATCCTTAGTGAGTCTTTGACACCCGGAACTCTGCAAGAAGCAGAGCACCTTGGTTAAATGGTTCGGATCCGTTAATCCCTGTCAGCTGGAGTCAGTGAATAAATCTTTGGGGCTCTCAAGTGGAGATGAATAGCTCAACAAAAGGCATTAAAATATTTCCTGGTTTTATGTTATAAAAAATAAAATTGCTCCACATGAAGACTTAATATTTATGAGAGCTGGTTCCTGCCTAACTCCCTGTGTATTGATTGCCTGGTGGGTTTTGCATTCAGCATTTGAACTTTGTAAGGAAGATATCCTTATTCAGAAAATACCCTGTCTACAGGCAGTGCTCAGAACTAATGTCTGGCCACATCGCTGTCTGCTTCATTTATTTGTCTGTTTGCTAAAATTCAGACTTTGAAGGGCTGTTTCGAGTCCCCATTCATACCAAAATCTTCACCATTTTCACGGAATGATGATGTTTTTCTTTGCAACCATAAATCATGGACATGCCTAATGCAAGCAGTAAAGTGTATTGCTACAAGCTGATGTCTGCTTGTCTTGAATTAATTATAATAATGTTAGGGTTTTGATGACATTTTCTCATTATTACAAGTAATCATAAAACTACATTGTTGATATTTGCTGTGGATCCACACTCCTAACTTTCTCGGTCTCTCATTTCTACCAGGTAACTGTTGACTATGTTCATTGTCTGACACTGCAGGAATGTAGTAGTCACATCCTAAACACAATCTGAGAGGATATATAAGCTGATTTCTCCCTTGTGCAATAAACACTGCACCGCTGGCAAACACAGTAGAAGAAAAAATAACAACTAAAAAATCTAACATAGAAATTCAGTCAATCCCAGAACCACCATCAACAAGGTGAGCTAATTCACTTTGCTGAATGTGCATATATAAGCTATGAACCAAAATCAGCTCTAAAAAGGTGGAAATGAGGTGCAGCTCTGGGCAGCTTGGAAAACCTGACTTAAAGAAAATTCCATGGTGAACATAATGGAAGAAGGGTGGTATGGAATAATCTCATTGAGGGGCAAAGAAGATAAGGAAAAAGAAAAACAGCACTTTGTTAATACAGAGTGTAGGCTGACAGCTGCAGAAGGCAGCAGTTACAAGATAGTATCCAATGCTGCACATCCCGGGAGGCCTGTTAAGAGACACTAAAATACTGATGAGACAAAATCCTTGGAAGATCGTCCCTAAATGCTGAATATTGCCTGCACAAAGGTCTGGCTGAAGAGAACCAAAAATCTTCCCATCTTCCTGGTCACCCTCACAGCTGGGGCATTGTGCTGCCATGAACTATCAGGATAGACACCGACAGAACAGGTATGTGTGAGCCTATTGTAAATTAGGGTCAAGTCAGATACCGAGGCCTCATCTGTGTTAGCCTGTGAGCGCACCTGGTCCTCTCCTCTGAGAAGTCTTCCATGGAGGTGACTGACAGTGCTTTGAATCCAGACCACTTAGAGCCACAGCAAAATGTACTAAAATAGTGCTGGTGGCACTTATGTATGAAGTAAAACAAAACACAGGGAAGGGGGGGTGGGGGATGGAAATCTGCAGTCCCATGATTAAAACTTCATCATGTAGTGGGCATGAGATGAAAGAACTGTGACTAGAAGAGTGAGACAAGAGCTTTTGTGCTGGGGAGAACAGGAAACTATAATTCTGACAATTTCAACTTCTAAATACACAGGGGTTTTTACTACATGCACAGGCACACAGTTATGTATAGAACATACACAGAGAGGTGAGCATGTCCAAAACAGGGAGAGAACTTAAACTAGATTAAGAAGTTAGATCAAACACCTGACTGAGGTGATTAAACAAATTCTTTGTTGCCAGACCCTTTAAACCACTTTACATAGGAAACTGGCACCTTTTGGGGCATGAAGTGTGACGATACATTCATTTACATACAAATTTAAATGTCCTCCTGGCAAAATTGCTCTCTCCCTTTTCTGCTCTCAGCTGCTTTGCACAGAACCCAAGCCAAGGAGTTTGTTACTACCTACCAACTCAATGGCCCATACACCCATTTTTTTCCACCTGACAACTTAATTGGTTTTGTAATTGTCTTGCATATTTTGTCTGCTGTGTTTTTTAAACTGTTTATCCACCTTGAATGCAGGTGCCTGATTCAGAGTGGAGGCAGGTGAAAGGATTCACCTGAGCTGGTATATTGGAGAGTGTGGTAATCTCCACCAGCAAGGTGGAGAGAGGCAACTGCCACCAGCCGCTATGGGGCAGTACATGAGTGAGCCCATGAAGAGCACCAGTTCTGCAGCTTTCATCCAATGCCCTTAATCACCTCGGCCTGGCAGGAACCTTTCACAGTACAATTAATAATAGAAACAGTAGCTCACGTACCATACAGTTTTGTCTGCAGGTACATATGGCTAAGAACAGCAGTGGTTCCTTTCAAACTTTTGGATAGGGTGCTGAAATAACAAAAGCCAGAACTGTGATGAATAGAACTGGATAAAGCTGGAAACACCTCTAGAAATAATTTGCATCTCAGCTTCCCAGTTCTAGGGGTTCACACAGAAACTGTAAAGTTCATATGAACTTGCAATGATGGCTATAAGTAAATGTAATCACTTTTCAGGACCACCAGCACTGTTTTGAAAGCCCATCTGTCATCAAAACAGTTTTTCTCTCAATTTTTCATATTCACTAATACTTTCTTTGCTTTAAGAAGAGATATTTCTGCATGCCAGAGGTTCTGTCCTGTAGTTGTTACCACCTGATACAGCACAGACAGTAGAAACCATCTATATGGGGCCAAAAGCAGCTCAGCCTCTCCCAGTCCAGTTTGACGCGTGAGCCTCAAGGGTAGGAAATGGAGAAGCTGAAATGTGGTAATACAGCTTCAAGTCTATATAGTCCTAAAAAGTTGTCCCTGCATGGCTGGTTTATTCAGTCACTTGGGAGGATTCACCTTCAATCTATTTGCTTTCCCTGTTTATGAGGAAGCCTTCTTAAATCCCTTGCAAGTTGAATCTTAGGGAAATATGGGGAAAATACCAATGGGCTGATTATGTTGGTGTTTGGCTTGAGGGAGAACAGACTGCTGCTTTGATGCTTTGACATTTTTGATCCATGCTAATTCTGATTAAACTACTCCCAAGAGATACATTTATGGAATCTAATAAAAGACCTGTAGGTTCAAAGACTGATCAAGCAAGAAAATTGTTTTAGAGAGAAGCCGTCTCAGCCTGTGATTGAAGTTTCTATATTGGGGTAAGTATGCAAAGGGAAGGGAACATGTTGGTTTACTGCCACAAGTTTTCAAAGAAGAATAGAAAACGAACCCACTCAAATTATGTCTTTCAACAAAAAGAGCAAGTAAGAAGCAAAGGAAGGAAACTCTGCATGTGTAATTTAGGAAAGATTGAACTAAAACTCCTTCACACTCCACTCCCTTAAAAGCAAAAGCTCAGCTCACAACAGGACGGAGAACATGGCAGATGCAAGGTAGAGGGTGCTGTGATGCAGCCACATGTGATGAGGGTTACCCTGCATGCACTTGCCACAACTTGTTTCCCATATCCTTCATCTGGCAGGTCTCTTGAGGATCCGTCAGGTGAATAAGATCCCCTACAGTGACAAAGGCCTGCCCAGGCCTGGGACATCTGCTCTGGCAGCTGTTCATTGGCATTCTTAGCTGCCAGCAGAAACAGAGTTGTTCTCCATTGGAGCAACACTGAGTGGAAGAGGCACAAGCTTTCCAAGTATATGCACAAGTTTATGAACATTGGTTGCTGGCCAGCTGACAGTGCACAGTTTGCTCCCTCAAGCTAACTTGCTCATTTGATTTATAAGAAACACAAGATTGATTTTAAAGGATTAAGCACCTAAAAGGCAAAGAGCTACATATTGGAAGGTGCAGTATTTATGTTTTTAGGAGATTTTCAAAATAGTAGGTTATTGTTGCTTCTCAAATTATACCTCAAACATATACAGAAATATATCAGTGAGAGATTATATCAAAATAGATTTCTTTTTGTTACTACGTAAGCACAATTTGGTTCTTAATGTTTGTGTCTTATTCAAGAAGAAGGGATACCTACTAGGGCATAAGCATAGTTCAACACAAGAACTACTGAGAGAAAATGGATCTACCAATGGCTTGTCTCATCTCCTGGGTCTTTTTCTTCCAGATATCTGCCCCTTAGCCTGGACATCTGTCCATGGTCTAGAAGGGACCAGACTATGCAATCTACAGCCACTGGATATGTGGAATCACTTGAAAACTTTTGAAAAGGAGGTTAACATGCAGTTGGTTAGTTTTTATCTCTTCTAGTTGAGTCTCCTTGTTAGAACTTTTGTGCCCTCACATCTTGAAACTCACTCCTCTCTAAGTGCTAAACACCACACCCAGAGCCTTGGTTGGTTGTCTGCTTTGGCTTAGAAATATTTCCTGTAGAAAATGTCCTTGAAAGAATGGGTTGGACAAGCACTTTGAGTGACACTACTGATAATTTTAATGCCCACTGTTGAAATAATAACCTAGTATTCATCCCCAAAGTGGGGGTTGGGTTCATTTTGCTCCTCAGCAGCTGATGTCTAGCCATCTGTAGTATCACTAAAATACATTCAAAGTTTTCATGTAATTTATGAAAATAAATGTTAGAATTATGTAAGAGACATTGACATGATTTTGCTTATTTGAACTTTACTGTGTTAGAGGGATCCAGTGTCACTTTGTGACAGCCACTTCACAGGAGACTGTTTATGCTCTGCAGGAACCTTCCTCGTAAACAACGTTCTGTGTTCCTCTTTCTTCCAACATCAAAATATATTATGGTTTATGTCTGTTATATTAGATTTGATAATGACACCCATGATACAAAAATAATATTTATATAAAGTATTCAGCTTGCAGATAACTGTTATACCTTCCTGATATGAAACTGCTGTGTATGCTTGTCAACCACGAATTATGGTTAAGTGATAATATTCGTTTTTGTGTTAACTTTAAGTTCTTGACACACAATTAATACCAATAAATGGCAAGGTTAAAGTAGGATTCATTCTGAGGTGATTAAAAATGCTAGTTTTCTTTCCCAACCAAGAAATTCCAAAACTTTCTTATCACCAGGTAATTATATGCTGGACAACTTTGTCCAGTGACACCTATGAACCATTGCTCTGGGCTGTGGAAGATCCTGTTGTGGATTCATCACTGGTGTAGGAAAGCACAGTTTCAGCACCTTCTACTGATGTTCAGAACCAACAGGGAAGTGAGAGATGTGGTGCAGGCTCAGATAAAAATAAATTACTTGTTGCATTACAGTAAACAATTTGATGTAAAATGCGGCATTCTGAAAACATGAATTACCCTGATATCTGAAGTTCTCTTAGAAATGAAGGTAAGGTAAAGTTAGTACTCAGCTGAGTATCAAACCCTCTTCTTTGCACAGGATTACCCACTGCTGCTAACAAATCACCCATAAAAATGAAGGTCAGGCTTTTAGAACCTACATCTAAAGCTATCAGAACTCCCATTGAAATGAATTATTGGAATTGCTCACTCAGTTGCAGTGCCTACAAGTAGATAAAAGAGAATATGTCTCTGTGACCTTTATACAGGCCCTGCTGCATTTATATATTATACAAACACCTTAGTCTGTATGAGATATCACTGGCTGTGCTGTAGGAGCCACTACCTCCTCAGAATTATAGAGGGGTAGAGCCATGTCCCAGCAGGATGTCTAGGGTTGGCAGGCACCTCTGCAAATCAGCCAGTCCAATCCCACCCCTCCCCAAGCAGGATCAGCTACAACAGAGTGGTCAAGGATGTGTCCAGTTAGGTTTTGGAATATCTCCCAGGACAGAAATTCAATAGCCTTTCTGGTCAACTTGATCCAATGTCTGGGCTTGTTTCTCCCCAGGAGAAGGACTTTGCACTTTCCTTTTGCTGAACTCCATGAGATGTCTCTTGGTCCATTTCTTTGGCCTATCCCCTCTGAATGGCAGCACAGCCATCCAGCCTGTCAACTACTCCTCCCAGTTTTGCATCTTCTGCATACTTGTGGAAGGTGCATGATGTGCTAGCATCCAGGCCATTGATGAAGATGACAAGCAGTGTTGGCTCCACTATTTACCCCTGGAGTACACCACTAGTGACTGGCCAGCAGCTAGACTTCATGCTGCTGATCACAGCCTTCAGCCCAACAGTTCAGCTAGTTTTGAATCAACTTCCCTGTCCATTTATCTTGCCCATATTCCATCAGTATGTTTATGAGGATGTTAAGAGAGACAATGTCAAAAGCTGTGATGAAGTCAAAATAAACAGCATTCATTGCTTTCCCCTTTTCATTCCATTGTAGCAGCCCATCAGGTCAGGCATGATTTAATCTTCATGAATCTGCGCTGACTACTCCCAAGCACCTTCTTCTCTTTTATCTGTCTGGAAATGGTTATCAGGATTATTTACTTATCACCATCCCAATGATCAAGGTGAGGATCTCTCATCTGTAGTTACCCGGATCCTCCTTCATGTCTTTTTGAAGATGGTAATGGCATCTCCCCTGAACACTATGACCTTTCATAGTTAATCCAGAATGGATTTGCAGTGATATCAGGAGTTCCCTCAGCACTTGTGGGTACCACCTCTTAGCTGACATGGACTTAAGTATGTCCAGTTTGTTTCAATGTTTCCTGCCCTGATCCTTGTCCACCAAAGGTAAGTCTTCCTTGCTTCAGACTTTCCCTCTGGTCTCAGGGCCCTATGAAGATGGAGTCAAAGAAGGAATTGTGTACCTCTGCTCTTTTCACATCTTCACCAAGTTCATTGTCACCTGCCCTGTTCAGCATCTAGCACACTTTTTTCCTAGTCTTTGCTGCTGATAGGTCTGCAGAAGCCCTTCTTGATGCCTTTCACAGCCCTCACCACATTCAGCACAATGGTCTGACAATGTGCACTTGCAGCCCAGAAAATCAACAGCAGCCTGGACTGCATCAAAAGCAGCATGGCCAGCAGGTCAAGGAAGGTAATTCTGCCACTTCACTCTCATGAGACCTCACTTGCAATATTGCATCCAGCTCTATGGTCCCCAGTACAGGAAGGACATCACCTTGCTGGTGTGGGTCCAGAGAAGGGCCAACAAGATGATTAGAGGGATGGAGCACCTCTCTTACAAAGACAGGCTGAGAGTTGGGGTTGTTCACACTGGAGAGGAGAAGGCTCAAGAGAGACCTTATTTTGTCTTTTCAATACTCACAAAGGGGTTAAAAGAAAGAGAGATGCTTTTTTTACCAAGGCTTTTATTGATAGGACAACGGGTAAACTGAAAGAAGGTAGGTACAGATAATATATTAGAAAGAAATTCTTTACTTGGTGGCGAGGTACTGGAACAGGTAGTCCAGAGAAATTGTGGCTGCCCCATCCCTAGAAGTGTTCAAGGCCAGGCAGGATGGGGCTTTAAGCAATCTGGTCTAGTGGAAAGTTTCCCTGCTCATAGCAAGAGAGTTGGAACCAAATGATGTTTAAGGTCCCTTCCAACCCAAACTGTTCTATGGTTCTGTGAACTTCAGTTGGACTTTGTCCATCACCTTAGGAAATTACCTACATTTCACTTTTATTTTGCATGTATTCATGCTCTTGGGCATCTTCCTTGGCTGTCTGTACATTGTTCCCCCTATGTTGTCAGTTGCAATAATGGAAATCCAGAATAGTTTTGTCAGTGATCAGCAAGACTTTCTGGACTATCAGTAGCATAACTGAAAGCAGCAGCAGGCCTATGGGCTGTGCATGCAGTAATTGTTTTGAGCCTTCAAAATTACAGGTTTTTAAAAACAGTGCATTCCGGAGCCCAAGTCTATAGTTTCCTGTAGGGCCTATCACACCCTGTCTCCCACTAAGATGTCAAGTTCATTTTCATTCTTCCTCCTCCAATATTCTTATTAGCACCGCCTTTTTCTCTGCATTTTTCCTTTCCCTCTTCTTTTTGTTTTCCCTCTTAACCTTATTCTTGATCTCTCACTTGTCTTCAGCCAAGTATCCTATTACATCAACCCCCTGAGGAAACAAAAAGAAGATAACCAATCCCTAGAAAAGTAAAAGCAAGATTCATCAGATGTTAACCTGATCATCATGGATGTCGACTTTAAGATTACCTCCAATATCACTTGAATGGAATTCCTATGTTAACTGCAACAAATACAAGAAGTCCCACTGAAACAGATTTTAATTCTGTATTCTAAATCAGATAGTAATCTCTGGACTTCATCATTCCAGTGTTCAGTTTCAGTTTGGCCAAAAATGTGTATGTAACAAAAATACTAAATAATTTGCAGTAAAGTGAGGAAGACTTTCAGATCTGAACATTGCTAAACTTGGAAAAGTTTTAATTTAAATTCAGACTAGGGCCTCAGCCTATCTTTATTACCATATCCCAAGCACCATCTGACAAAATATAGAAGTGTTTTTTGGAAGAAAGGCAGTTTTGGTTGAGTGAGGATGAAGTGATTTTTCTCCAAGTGCTTTGTTCATATTCATTCAGACCCTAATTAATTAATTGTTTTGCTTGTGTTTTGTACCACCTGTTCATCAGAAAGCAAATTTGATTTTTAACATATATAAATTTAGTCTGGAACAGTTATTCCAGAGTTGTGCTCACCTAATAGGAATGTGCTGAAAACAAAACCAGACTAGCACCACACAAATCACTAGGAATACAATGAAGATCTGTCTATCCACATTCATATTACAAATGAATGAATCTAGCAATTTTTCATGGAAAATAGATGCAGTAAGTAATCATGCTGTTTTTCATTTAGCATTCAGACTAGATTCTCTTTTCAGTTTCACCAGAATGAAGTAATTTACACTAAATTGCAACTGGAGTTACTCCACGTTTGTTCTGATGCCTCTGAGAACAGAATATGCCCCAGAAACTGCAGTTAGCTTGTCTAATTCATACCTCTTATCACCATCTTCATAAGAACTTAATAAGATAATTTTAAAGCAATGAAAGAGCTTGGGTTTATGTGCATTTTGGGTCGAGCACAGCTACCGTAATATCCACACCTTGTTTTTGGAATAAATAATCTGAAACATGATGAAAGGCTGATTACTTATAGAATTGCTACCATTAAAGGAGTCACATCATTCTCTGACTCCTTCCTTCTCTGAAATGTACAGGACAGAAGAAACCCCCATCCAGACAACTGTTCATGTCTTCTACCAAGAAGATGACTTTGTTGAGTGTAACAAGAGCATAACCAGTGTTTTATCTCCATAAGGTTTATTTTTTTCCCTAGGCTGGCACAGGGTTATCCACGGCAAGGGGAGTATGTGTGCCTGTGGGACTTGACTCTAGTACTCACATACATACACAATAACACTTTTAATGGTGCATCTTAAAAATTCACATTTCGGGAAGAAATGTCCATCTACAGAAACTTACCTCAGTGTCTGCCTATTTCCCCAGTTTTGCCCAGCTGGTTTAGTTCTCTATCTAATGGACTCTCGGATAAGCAGAAAGCAGACATGGAAAAATGGCATCTCCCATCACTGCCTCAGCACAGTCTGTGACTCCAGCAGTTTAAATCTCACTTAGACCATATAAGACGTGTCCCTTCATATCTTGTCTGATGGGTACAGCTGATTCATCTCCAAAGACATAGTAAAGGTTTCCTCAAGTGCCAAGACTATTGCCTTCCCAATATAAAGGGTGGACAAACCAGATTTTATACATCCATAACTCTACTCTTATAAAAACTGGTAAAAATTTGCTCCAGGAAAGTATGGAACTGCTTTCTAGTCTAACAGGTATATGAACACTCATGTACAATTTTTGTCACCTCCTAGTCTCTGGTTCTCTGGAGGCACTGTAGGGAACATTTTGTTGCCTCAGAGCTACCTTAATGTATTTTCACAACCTATTTAGAGAAGAACCACTGATGCTTCTCATTGAGGCAAAAGTGAGATAGGACACTTTATCCTTGCCTTGGTTTAGAAGGCAGCCTAAGAAGCAAGTACAATTTGAAAATTTCTACCTGATGTCCCTATAAATTGTGGAAACTCACAAGAAATATGTATCCTGTATGCATTACTCTGAGATATATCAATGGTTTCTAAGACCCACTCAGTGTCTTCTCACAAAAGCAGTTCATTCTAAGTTCAGATTCAGTAGGGCAGTATAACTACGTGATGTGCTATGCTGATGTAGATATGGGACATTAAATGGAGAAGCTTGACTTTAGGGGATATAATCACTGACACACCAATGAGATCTCACTGGTTCAGCCATGAGCAGTTCAGATCCTGGGCGGTGGACATGTTTTAACAAAAAGATTATTCCTCAGGCACAAAGTATTATGTGAATGCAAAGTATTGCTATTTTCCAAATTTTATGGTGGCAAGTGTTTCTTTCCCAAGCAAATAATCTAGTGTAAACATGAAGCATAAAAGTTATATGTCTTTGATGAATGATATTTTATTTCAGTGCAGAGTATTTAAATATAATCATTGAAAACCAACACACAAACTACAAACACGTACAGATGACAGTTCTGTCTTCTATGTAACAATTTTCACAAGGTTGAAATATTTTCAATATAGAAAGCACAACTCTGCTATACCACCATGCTGTTGTTCCAGATGTCTGTTCAGCCTTCTGAATAACAAGAGGTCAATTTGATCAAACCATCGTCCAGACAAATGTAATGATATACCTGCACTGCAAGTGTTTATTATGTTTGGCAGGTGCTTATGTAGTGGTCAGACAAAGTGCAGCTCAGCACAGAGTAGGTTATATACTTTATTGCTGAGGTTCAGGAAAAGGCTTACATTTAAATCGCTTGCATGTGATTGCCTGAGAAAAAGCAGTACATTCTTGTGGAGGTGAAATGAAAGGCCTTACTTACCAAGACTGACTGTCTCTCAATAGCTCATCTCCTAAACTTTTCCTAACAACAGTCTGAATGCCAGCTGGCATCTTGAGAAGGAGTATAAATGAGCTGTGAAGAAGGCAGTGAGGACTGTTTTGAATTTGAAAGTGAATTTCAATTTAGCAATGCTCTGGATTTTTTTTGTTGCTGTTACCCCTCTGAATGTTTTGCAGTGAAACAAGCAGTTATTGTGTAACAATGATGTCCAGTTTGAACATTTTCTAGGCCTAAGATGCAGACTCCATTTTCTAACTTTCCCCTGAAGAAGGGAAGCTGGTCCTACGCTAGTAAGCTCAAGGATATACTTTGCTGAGGAACACCAAGCAGTCTGTGACCTACTTAACATAGAATAGATTGCTGGGTTTGAAGGTTATTTATTTCTCCAGTCAGTTATTTATAAAGGTTATTTATTTCTCCAGTCAGTTATTAATAAAACAAAAAGCATAAAATGTTCAGAAAACAAATGTTAGGCAACTTCAATGAAGAAGGCAATTTAAGAATATGGAGAAATAAAAGCAAATTAAATGAATAAATCTTTCATATAATCCCCAAAGTTCCACTCTCAGCTTTCATTGACTATAGCTATTTTATGAGTACTCTGTTATGCTTTACATATACATATATACACACATATATACATATGATATGCACATATATGCTTTAATAATTTAGCAAATGCAACCATAACTTCCAAGTAATTGTGCTGCAGTTCCTTATTCATAAGTGAAATGCAGAACCTAAGAATTATTTTAGTCAAATTGCTCTGGACATGTATTTTAGCTCTGTAATTCTGATTCATTAATTAATGGGTAACAAAAGATGTGAAATATCGTATTTGCGTCAGGAAAATCGCATAAACATCTGGAAAACAATTGGGATCTTAGACTGTATGTGGCAAAGTGCGATGTGTAGGTCATCTACCCAGAAAAAACTATGATGAGCCAAATGCTTTGAAGTATGTTGTACTTTCACATTCAAGATTTTGGCCTTGTATTTCAAAAAGCCAATTTCATTTCAAGTTTTTAATAGCTGATATTGACCTCAATTCCCCTTTACAGAGAAACTCCTTTACATTACTTAAGCAATGCCAAAATATGACAAGGAAGGTGCTTGTATCCTCTGTGGTGTGTGTGTATCTAACACGGTGCATAAGGTATGTTCATCTAGACTGTCTGTCTCCACCAGAGTTTTAGCAAGATCTATAAATAATATTTATTTCTCACGGTCTCTTTCTCGTCAAGAGGCAGCCCTCATCAGCCATCAAAAACTGCCACTGGAATTTGTGCTCCTCTCAGACCGCTGTTTAAACCTTTTCTTGGAAGTAGATGAGTAAGTCATGACTATTTTTTAGCTCTGGTAATATCAGGAAAATTTTGAAAATAAAAAAGAATTTGAATTATTCCCATGATGTGTCCTAGCATAGACCACACTCATTATCTATTTTCCAGAGTGAGTGGAAGACTGGTTCAGTTACTAGCAAATGAGTCTAATCAGTGTGGGTCATGTGGGAAGGGACGCGTTAATCTTTATTCTTTACAAATCATCATGTAGATATTATATTTTTAAAGTAAATGACAAAAAAGCACCACATTGTACATTGTGGTTTGATCAGAGGCCTATCAATCAGGTAATTTAGTTTCCAGTTTAAAGATAAACTAATACTGATAAATTTGCATTTTCCCTCATTCTTTAATCTGACTTCTATCTTTTGTGAATTACATTGGACTTACATAGTTATTCAAAAATGAATATTTTGTTTATGTATATAGATTCTTTAGATTGGCTGCATTAATGACTCTTAACCTTTAAACTGATTTATAAACATGTAAGAATAAAATGTCAGCATTCATTTGTCATCTTGCAGTAAACTGTCAGCATTCGTTTCTCAGCTAAAATAGAATATCTGTCTAAGAATTTACATTAGGCTTTGTAATCAAACTAGATTAACACCAGTGCGGCTTAGCATGAAAACTTGATATCAAGCATACACACTCCATTAATACCTTAATGTGCATTCCAGGCTACATCTTGCTATGATCTAGTGAATTCAGTAGGACTTGTTGCTCCATCTAATACATCAGCACAATACTATATTGGTTCTTAAAAGGGAAGGGACAACGTATTAAAGGATATATACTGGACATTGGCGAGCAATGGTGAACATGCATGAGGAGGAAGAGAGGAAAACATCAATGAATGGATTTTGTCTGTGCTTCTATGGACCAAAACATGAGAAATAGCATAGTTTTTTTGTTGCTGGTTGAAAGGGGACATTCCACAGCAAGGTTTATGATATCATCCATTCAACTTGAAGGCAATCGGATTTCTGCACATATTCTGATAATCAGTTAAGCTGAGTCACTGCTATTTTATTTCCCAGAACAGACCTAGAATGCTTACTGAAAAGGTGGAAGGAGCATCCCACTGCATGAAAAGGAAAACTAGTGTGAATATACCCTATGTGCAGTTACTGTTCTACCTGTCTTGGATGCAAAGGAAGAATCAAAATCACTGAGGTGACAGAGTTTTCATTGGTGAGACCCCATATTCCTGTACACAATATGGAGCAGAGGAAATAACTGAGAAGGAACTAAGCACCAAACCAAAGGGGATGGTGATAGTTGTGCTAATGAATGGCTGTTCCTGCAGGTGCGGGCATGTGTTTCCCACGTGACGTTGTCTCACAGTTCCCTTCCAGTCATCTGCAAGACAAGCCAGAGTGCAATGCAGAAGAGTTACCAATGTAGGCGTAAAAAGAGGCCTGTGCATCCTCTCTCTACCTGAGATTTGACTGAGAATCTGTAGCAGAAAGCTCTGCCTGAAGTGGGGAGAAAACAAGTCGAACAATACCCTATTGCAAAGCTATCAGTGGTGAATGGAGAAGGGGGTGTCATGCTGCTTTTGGTGTTGAAGAATGCTGAAACTAGCCTGACTAATCGATCCCAAAGTTAATCATTCTAAGGAAGAACAATGTACCTGATAAAACACCTGATAAAGGAACCAACAAGTGATACCTACTGATAACTTATCTAAAGATGCTTAGCTGACATAGCTCCTCTGGAGACATATGACTGACAGTCAATCCCTTTATACTATAAAAGCCCAGTCCCACTTTTTAACGGTGGAGTGTTCCAACATAACCCTCTCAGGGAGTGTGTGGAGATAAATTCCTTGAGTGGGCATGTCCCTCAAAATTACTCCTCTAGACTGAGCAAAAGAGATTTGCCCATAGTCATTGGTGAGTATGGGTGAGTAACATTGATCTCTACTTAATAATTGGTTTTGCTACCTTTAAGGCACTTGCTTCTGTATTGCTTAAAAAACAGTGCACTATACTAGCAGTTACAACTACCTATACTCTGTAGTAAATAATTCTGATGAAGTTCTTTTAGTCTAATAATTGTCATCATAAATCCTTTATTTTTATATATTTGGTTTGCCATCCTTAATCCTGCGGGACAAAGTTGCACAGCAGTTCAATCACACCTTTGTAATCCTTGAGACATAAACCATTGTCAAAGTCTGGGTCTAAAATTGGATCCGGCCGCACCTTGACTTCTCTGTGAGAAGGAGTTTGGAAAGCAATGGGGTCCTTTCTGCACCTCGACAGAAAGGCTTCTCAACAAACTTAGTCTGCAGCTGCTTTTCTGCCCGCGATAGACCTTCTCAGGGCCTGCCCCGCATTCCGCGGGAGATGCATTGGATGCTCTTTGCCGGGGCTGGCAGGGCTGAGCGCAGCGCAGTGTCCCGGGCACGGAGGGAACTCACCGGCTCTGCGTTACTACTGCTCTGAAATGATGGTGAAGTCATGTCCGAGCAAAGATCAGAGGAGAATGTGCTCCTACAAATGTGTTAAAATCTAAATGCTATGCTGAAGAATTGCATTTAAATTTGAATATTCAACAGCTACAAATGCAGGGGAGTCTGTATGAGGAAAGCCTGGATATTTAAAGTCTGACAGCTTTTGTTTGAAGCTATTCAGAATATTGTAAATACATTTCATAATGTTTTATATTGTTTACAATGTTTTCTGTGGGTATGTAGTGTTTGGTTACTCATAAACTGCATAGAATTCTCTATTTGAAGAGAACGGGGAGTTGTTAACATTTGTTTATCAGTGTTTTACATACCACCATTCCTGATTTTTAACTGTGTAATGCTTTCGCAAAAGTCTAAAAAGAAGCCTAGTTTATAAATGAACACAGAGTGAGGTTTTGTTGCAGGAAAGTTAGGTCTACAAAGCAAAGTATAATATTATCTCAGTTCCCCTACTGTGTAGCACAAATATTTCCAAGTATTTAGTCTCAAGTCAAAAGAAATATATTTGGGGCATTTTAAATACCGAGTTTTGAATTAGTCAGACCTTCAGCCCTGTGGTGAGTCAGGATACTTTTCTCCATTGCTTCCCGTGGCAGGCAGTCTAACAGCTGCCACCCTTGAGGTATCCATTGCTGCCCATGGGTCTTGACTCAGTCAAAAGAAAGACCACTGCCTCCTTCGTGGCCAATGCTGCTGCATGTAGATTTTTATTTGCCCTTCAGCCAAATACAGAGCTGACCAAAACTCGTTGGTTATTTTGAAGAAATACAGCATTTTCTTCAGACAATTGCAGAGTTTTTAATACATTAGTGTGAACATTGGAGTTGTGGAAGCTGTCTTATAAGTATTATATCTGTGCTCATTTCTCCTTGATGCCTGGCATGATCCTGTTTCAGCATTTTCTCTAAAAAAAAAAAAAGGGGGGGAGTATTTTGTAGGGTTTTCATATTCCTGATGTCAGGTTTCACATTTGCTCAGAAGAACGAACTTCTGATCCTGGACTTCCCTCTTCTGGCAGCTCAGTGTATTCTTCAGACTTATGTGACTCAAATGCCATGTGACTTGGGCGGTCAAACATAACTAAGCAGTGTAACCTAAATAATGAATATTCAACAATCAATATGAAAATATTAAGTAAAAAGAAAACTTACTTCAAATTTGGTGAGCAAATTAAAATAACATGGAAAACCATTATGTATTCCTGCATGCAGATATAATTCTCCATCCCTTATTGATTCAGTATTGATAGACCACATTAGTAAAGGTAGCTCTCCAGGATATATTTGCTATATTCACAGATCATTGTATTAGAGAAAAATATTCTTTACAATTAGCTGAATTCCCCTCACTCCTAATGTAGCACTCCTGACCATGGGCAGATTAGTGTGAAATTTAATTTGTGCTAATCTGTCCAAGACCGAGGAAGCACAAAATATATTTTATGCAGTGTTTACTCACTTTACCATATATAGATAAATGCATGAGTGACAAATCATGCAGCTTCAGGTTTACTGGAGTGAATATCTATAGTGCTATTAGACCTGGATTTCATTATTTCATTTTTGTTGCCATGGGAAAGCAAAAACTGAGCTCATATTCTTAAGCAAATATATAAATGAAAATCTGTAAAGTTTTAAAATGGGTTTAGACATATCAGTTTAAATCTACAGGGTAGCTATAAGTTTTCTACCACTTTCATAAGGGTTATGTAGAAAAGATTCTAGGTTTATCTTTATATGGTATTGCCAATATTTTAGAGAACTTATCTAAGTAGGTCTCTTTGGAGGAAAACCATGACAAACATCAGATTTTGTGACGGAAACCAAGAGTAATTTGTTGCATGAACATGTGAAAACAGCTGCTCTTCTGGTTTTGACTGCAGAGAAAGTGCTGCTGGCTTTGTAGGCTCTTGTTGTGGGAATCGGTTCTGATTTGCTTTAGCGTGACAAAAGCAGATGTGCAAGCAAACCTGCTTGTGCACCAACTGCTGTCTCCAAAGTGCTGCAAAAATGTTGTCACCGCTCAGACATTGCAGAGCTCTCTCAATAATTCTTACATAGTTTGAAATTATACACTTTGTATCCCCAAAAAGCCTGCAAAATAGTGGGATAAATGCTAAAATGTCACATGGTTGGAGAGTTATTTATAAGTGATATTTGGGATTGTGTTTGTTGTAAAAGCAAGGGCCATTGAGTAGCTTCCAAGAGTTGTTTGGCAGTTACTAATTATTTTTTTTATATAATGAATTATTCTCTGTGATTTATATTTATGGCCAAAATGGAATCAAGTGCCTTTCCATTAGGAGTCTGGCAGGGTTCAGCCTGTATTTTGCTATCCGTGGACAGCTCTGCCTCTAATTTACTGAAGCAATACAGTAAAGCAAGGCAAGGGTTGTGGGCTTTGTGAGCAGTGGCAGGGATGCTCACACAGGGTGCATAAACAGGTGCCCCATATTTCTGTGAATTTGGACATATTTCTTTAGGATTAGATCCAAATTGGACAACAATTGTGAGAATTTACCCATTGTGTGATTGCAATCTGCTGTGAACTTGCTTGCAAAATGCAGCACTGAGATGCCCCACAAGGACTTTATGTTGCATAAGTGATTCAATCTGATCAGTATGCATGTCCTGATAGATGGAAGCAAAATCCTTATTTTGTGCAAGTAGGTAAAAGCACAAAATATCTTCACTTTTGTAAGTATTTACTTTGCTGGGCTGTGGGGAGATTTCAACAGAATAGCAGCAGTTTGCATTCAGTCTTTAACAAAGGCAGATTTTGATGGGGTTTATGCAGCAAATGTTCTTTCTGCTCTCTTTTATGACTCCCACTGTCCACATGTGCCTGTTAATCATGCATAGACAATATTCAGGTGGCAATGCCATGCGCTGGCAGACTGCAGCTGGATCCTGTTTGGTTTTTGTAACCATACATAAACAATGTACCAGTA
>NW_008683748.1:0-14985 GCF_000695815.1 Acanthisitta chloris | reverse complement strand
AGCAGCTGAGCTACAATATTAAAGGGCTGAAGTGTCAATGTGTCACAAGGTCATATAAGAAAATAGTGCATTCTGTAAAACATTCACATAGTTCAAAGAAAATATGTGTATTTTGCTGTTGGTCACAACCCATGTAGCTAATTAGTCATCATTATATATTATTTATTTTTCTTATAAAAGCACAGAGGCATGGTATATTTTTATAGCAGGTCTGTACCTCTTACTGTGCTATCTGGCTGAGTCTGCTCATGAACCTTTCCAAATCAAATATCCATTTGAATTTCAAACATGTTGAGAAGAAATATTTTGCCTTCTCAAACCCAATGTGTTTTAAGGGCCAACAGACTTCAGGCCTCATTCGGCATTAAATGTGCCTTTGCCTTCCCCACTGAGGTCCTTGATATCTCTCTGCATGTTTATGGACTGAGTTTTATCCCCATGAGGTGTAGCCCTTTTGAGGCCAAAGGCCAAGATTTAGTTGGAAACTTCTGTGCTTATCTTAGCAAAGGATATTTTTCCATCGAGGGAGACTTGTGGCAAATGCACACCTCTAACCTGAAGAAGTTACCTTAATGACTGAAAATTTTTAAAGCTAGGCATTATGGAACTGTGTTTTTCCTTAGGATATTCCTAATCCCATCCGTGCCTAACCTGTGGATTTTACATGTCAGACTGTTCTCCTGGTGCTTTATAATATGACTTTGTAATTCAAAAACTTAACCACCTTATCTCATTCAAGTACTCTCGGAAAAATCTGGCATGCTGGGCCCAGCGAGGAGCCAAGAAAGGATTGAAAATACTTCTTCCTCTTTGGGATATATGTCCTGACAGTGCTGCAATTGACCTAGCTCAAGTGAACAGTAAGTAATATGATAACACAGTCAAGAATTGGTATTCATAATATTAGTACAAGCAACTCCTAGTCTATCACGACTGGTGCTGTCACTAAAAAAATCAAACCCTTCTTAGAAGTGTTCACAGATGTTGGCTGGCTTCTAAAACAGATGTTAACTGCCTCCACTTAACTTGGTTACTAATACACAGCATTACTTTATCTCCAGCTATTTGAACAATACTTTTGACAGTGAAAGAGACTCAAATACATCTTTTGTAATGTGGGGGAAAGGGCAAGGCACATTCGAGTGAAAAAGGAAGTTCCTAAACTGTCATATGTGGAAGTGCACAAAGGAAGATCAAAGGAGCAGTGCAAATATGATCTTCTCATGGATTTTTGACAACATTATATTCTTGTCAAAGTTTAGCAGAAGTTGAGCCACAGTATTCTGGGTATTATTCTGTTTCACTGATGAAAAGAGATCAAAAATTTTAAGTAGATCAGAATCTTTCTTCTGGATTGTCAGATAATTTGCACGTGTTTTTTATATTTTTCAAGCTAGCAGGAGGGGATTGATAAGAGTTCTCAGTGAAAAGACCCTCAGCCACATTTATGACTGTTTTATTCTTCACCTTTCAAAACTATTTTAATCTCTATGTCAAGTTCATTCAAGAATTGGGCCCTAAAATTATTTACAGTATCTCACAGTGTATGAAATTTGAAATCACAGTCAAATAACTTACTTACTCCCCTACACAGAAAATATATGATACTTGTGCCTACACACTGCAGTCCCACACTCCCAGTTGCATCTGGTGTTATAGATTATAAATTATTATCTGTACCTTTTTACAAGGTCATCCATTCCTTTCTCGTTTCTTTACGAGTTTTTCTGCTCTTGTCATTTAAAATGGTATCATGTCTATCGATCACCATCTTCATGTCTTCAGTTTTCATGTCAGTCTCTTGGTGTCTCAAATTGAAGCTTTAAAAGTTCTTATCCTGTGCAGGCATTGTAACTGGAATCACACCTAACCTATTACAACTGCCATAATATCTTCCACATGATTACTGTAAGTACAGTATGTCTGATAGGATCTGGAAAGCAAAGTACAGACTCTGTAGTCGATACTGACTTCTCTGCAGCCATTGGAAAACATTTTTATCTTCCCAGGAATTATTATCATCAAGGGAATCTAAACACCTCAAAAATACAATGAAAACTAAAACGTCTGCCAAATGTTTCAACCCATTTCACCTCTCCATTTGAATAAAACCCTACACATTTCCTGCGGAAAGATTTTGATACGTTTAAATGATTTGGCTTAAAAAAGAGAAGATGAAAACACCGGAGCTACACAGAACAACAACAATAAAATCATATCCTCCGTGTCTTATGTATTTTGATTAACTGGGTGAGTTACATGAACTTAAGCTAATGGAAAAGAAACTTTCTAGCACTTTGTGTCTCATTTGTAGCAGCATTGCATATGAAGATGCAAACTCTCTTCTTAGCCATCCCCAACTTTCATTTAAAGGCAACTGAGTTATCAGAGAATTGTTTAGGTTGGAAAAGACCTCAATAAAAGGTTGCAGAAAGCAAATAAAGGTTCAAATTCATCTAACAGCTTCTAAAGTATTAAAAAGAGATGTCCATTAATATTATCCATATTAGTGGATATTTACTGTACTGATAAATTGTTCTGTCAAGGCTGAGTTCAGAGCTGAATTGAAAAGCTTGAATGTTTAGAGTGCAACTAAGCATTAACACATCAGCAAAGCACAAATTCAGATAGTTGAGGTTACGGACTGAAAAGATTAAACACGTTTTAAATCTCTAGAGAAATATTTATCATACACTATTGATATTTACAGTTGTTCCAGATGCATTTTAACTTTATTTATTGTTAATGACTGTCATTTAAAAGTGTGTTAAGAACTATTTATGTATATATACATATTTAATTATGCAAAATTCCATGTATCTGTGTGGGGTTTGCTAAGTATAACCTTGTAAGTAGGTCTGTACATACTGTGTGACTAAAATAGTTTATATAGTAAATAAAAATTCCACTTCAAACCATAATCATTTTAAGTACATGTAAAAATTACCTCACAGCCACAGCTTTATTTCTAAACTAAGCAGAACCAGTTTAAGGTCAAGTCATGTCTCATGACTGTCCATTCTGTTCTGCTACCAGCTTGTTTCTGGGCAATTTTAGGCCATGTTAACTAGCTTTCTCACAGGAAAACCTAAGCATAATTTGATCTTTACGACATTTACTAAGCAACTAGAATGCTCAGCCTCCTGTAGAGTGTACCACCCTAATGGATCCTAAAATAAGACAGCTAGAAATGAAAATAAAAATGTTAGTAGAAATCTTCTGTGGCAGAGATCTAAAACCTCACTTATTTTCTCTGTTGCAAAAGGATATGCAGTATGTGTTGCATGTTTATTTGGAGAGCTTTTATCCCAGCAAAAAAAATATAAGGCACCCAGAATTTGATATTCAAATCCTTCTGTGTTGTCAGCACACTAACTAATCTTTCCTAAGTTACAGACAAATAAAACAGCTACGCCTGATTGTGACACCATGATACATAAGTCTGTGAAGGATTTGGTAGAAGGAGGAGATTTTTATTTCTTCAGTTCTGTCTGGTCCTCTGTGTTAACATCTCTAGGTGGCTTCATATTTAATGAAATCCTATATGAACTAGGACTGTAATGGCACACCTCCCCAGTCTGGTGCAAAAAATGCTTTTGTGTCCTCAGACACCTTGATACAACTGATTTCCAGCCTGTTGTCAAAAGTGAACCGCTTAACTGGCTGGGGGATCTCTTCTTCACTCCATGTCCCATTCAGCTTGTAAATTTTTCTCTTACCCTTTGTAATAATGGTAATACCTCTTGTCGTGGCATCCGGTGGTTCATAAACAGGTGTTGGTTTTTTTGGTGTTTTTTCACTGTCTGACTAGATTTATGATGAATTATGTGTCTACGTTAAACCAGAAATTAACGAGAAAATATTAAGTTATTAACACAACTAAAATTAAGACTCTAGCATACATATATACTCAATATTTAGAAGTTTCATAAAATATGTAAATAATTTCTCTAACTGGTCAGACTTCAAATTTGCTTTATAGACGGTCCCTAAACTTCTTTTCACATTCTTGTTAGAACATGAACATCTCAGGCAAGCTGACTTGATGATGTCTTTAGGCTTCATTTACACCACTAGATGTGGAGAGATCCTGTATTATTTTAAAGTTTAAGTTTGGGTGCTCTCTCCATGTCAGAGCACCTGCAGGACAGTACTTGCCTTGCAGCTTCATGGAGCCCCAGTGTGGCTTAGGCTGGTGCTCACCTCTGAGTTTGTCCAGTCTAGCCCCTGCTCAAACAGGCTAAGTTGGAGCAGGTTGCTCAGGGCCATGTCCAGTTGCCATTTGATTATCTCCAAGGATGGAGACTCTACGGTCTCTCTGGACAAACTGTTCCAATGTTCCATCACCCTCACAGTATAAAAGTAGTTTTGTGTTTCAGGAAATGTCACTGTGTGCTGCTGAATAGCGTGTGGTTCTGACTCCTTCACTCTCCCCAGCAGGTATGTATACAGATTGATATATCTGTCTATGTATCTGAGCCTTCTTTGAACAGCCTAAGCTCTCAGCCTTTCTTTGTACAGTCCAGTCCCTTAATCATCTTTGTGGCCCTTTGCTGAAGTCATTCAAGTGTGTCCATGTACTCTCTTGTACTGGGGACTCCAATATTAGACACAGAACTCAGACATGTCTTCTCAGGGCGAGGAGGAGAAGGATTAGTCTTCTTGGCCGCAAGGGCCCATTGCTGTCAACTTGTTCATCAGGACATTTAGGCCCTTCTTTGCCAAGCTGATTTCCAGAGGGTGAGCCTCCAGCATGGACTGGTGTGTGTACTGGGGTTATTTCTTCCCAGAAGCAGGACTTTGTGTTTCTCTTTCTTGGATTTCATGAGATTCATCTTTGTCCATTTCTCCAGAATCTCCAGATCCTTTTGAGTGGTAGCACAGCCATTGAGTCTGTCAACCACTCCTCCCAGTTTTGTGTCATTTGTAAACTTGTGGAAGGTGCATGATCCAGGTAATTAGTGAAGATGACAAACAGTATTGGCTCCAATATTGGGACACCATTAGTGGCTGGCCAGCGGCTGGACTTCTTGTTGTCAATCACAGCCCTTTCAGCCCAGCAGTTCAGCCAGGTCTCAACCCACCTCCCTGTCCATTTATCCAGATCATACTCCATTAATATGTCTGTGAGGATGTTAAGGGAGACAGTGGTGAAAGCCTCACTAAGGTCAAGATAAACAGTATCTGCTCCTCTCACCTTATCCACTGAGGCAGTCATCTCATTGTAAAAGGCTTTCAGATTGTTCAAGCATGATTTTTGTTTGTAAATCCACACTGACTACTCACATTCCCCTTTTTATCCTTCATGTGTTTGAAAACAGATCTCAGGATTATTTGCTGCATCACCTTCCAAAGAAATGAGGTGAATCTGACAACCCTATAGTTCGCTAGATTCTCCTCTTGCTCTTCCTTAAGATAGGAGTGACATTTCTCTTGGTCCTGAGGAACTTCCTCCAGACCCCATGGCCTTTCACAGAAAATCAAGAGTGGACTCACACTGCATCAGTCAGCTCCCTCAGCAGCCATGGGTATATCCCCCTTAGGTCTTATGGACTTACAAACATCCAGTTTGTTTCATGTTTCCTGACCTGACCCCTGTTCTCCAGAGGTAAATCTTTGCTTCAGGCTTTCCCTCCAGTCTCAGGATTATCTTGCCTGTTAGCACAGCCTTCAGGTATTCCATGATCCCTTTCAAAGGCAACATCAAGCAAAGCAAAGGAGGTACCTCCCTGGAGCCCTTGGATTTGGTGCTAAGGGGCACAACTGAGTTGTGCCAGCACCCTGGGCTGAGAACAAACACAGGATGGCTAGGAAGCATGCCCAGCCTCTGGAGCAGCCCTGGGTTCAGGTGACTCCATGAGCAATCAGCTAGATACACATCTGAAATTCAGCACACTGGGTCTTAAAAAGAAGTTAAGTTGATGAGAGCTTTGTATAGGAGACAAAGAGATCTGTGTGACAGGTACACAAGCAGCAATTAAGATTCTGGGCTCTGGCACTAGCCAACCATAAAGCTTTGTTTGCAGGACAAAGTTTCACCTCCATTGACATGTTATGTGAAATGTAAAAGTCAATGTGGGCAGATCAAAGTTGACATGGCAAATATAGGCTACAGTGGCCCAATTTACACATAGTCACACCCTGACAAGTAAATTTTTTTTCATGAAGGCACATTTTTCCAATTTGCTTTCTCTTATACCTTTGAAATTAGGGAGGCATCATATCTATTGCATCAGAAAAAAAAAAAAAGACACACACCCCCCCCCCATTGCATTTCAGAAACTAAACCAGCTTGTTGTTGAATTTGATGAGCAACTTGGGCATCAGTTATTAATGAAGCTGGCATAAAGTAGATAGGAGGTCAATAGGATACACATAGTAATTAAAATGCAAAGTTTGCATTGTTTTTAAGTAATGCCATTGGGACATGAAATGCTGGTGGTGAATTCTGCTTAAGAAACAACCCAATAACATCTATAAACAGCAGATAAAAGGATTTTTTTGGCCATTACAGATAGTAAGAAAAAACTTATAGGGGAAAAAAGAGATAATTTTTTTTTAGTTAACATTGTTATTTTTTATAGCAGTTTTTTATTAAAATAAAATTGATCAGATCAGTAGCCAATCAAAACTAAAATAAATTATTATAAATATTGTCAGTGTGTTTTCTGTCATTTGCATGACATAAGTTAACTTCTAGTCAAAGCCACTGGGGCCATGATAACCTCCTTTCCTCCTACACTAACAGCCATATCTTCCTACCATAGCAGATCATGAAGACTTATTATCATTTGTTAGCGTCCCCATTGAATATATAAATATTCCTTTTAGATTATACTATTTAAGGGTTTACTGTTTCAGTGTGCATAATATTTAAACCAAAAATCTACTGAGCCCTTTACAGGTTGAATATTTTCTGCATTGCAAATACTATGACAATGGTGACAACAAACTATGACAAAGCTTTCAGGGCGTCTTCAAGGAAATTCCCAGAATAACTACACATGCAATTAGATACTTGTTTGAACATGCACAACACTTGCCTTGAACCTCTTTGAAAACCAGATATTTTCTAGCACAGATGTTAGTGTTGAATTCATAAAAAAGGTGAGGGAAGAGAGTATACATTCTGGTAGCAGCTCACAAAACCTCTTTCAATCTGTTAATTAATTTACTCCTTTCTAGAAACAACCTCCAAGATATGAAAGTTCCTAAGTGCTGCCCCAAAAAGGTGTCTTCTCCTGTGCTGGTGCACCAAGGGGGGAGAGGTCTAATGCACCCAAGGAATGCAGCAAGCTTTTCCAGCTCCTGTTCCTTCTCTGGTGCATTCCTGGGAAACCATTGCTTCCAGATGCTCAGTACTATGAGTTGGAAATAGACTCTGAGTTTATTCCTGAAGAAATAAATTGTCCTGTGAGAGAGATTACACAGACCCAGAAAAGTCCAATACAAGAAAGTTTTCTTTGGAGAAATAGAAAACAGGATAAAGAGAAGAGCACAGCAAAGAGTTTCAAAGCAGCATCTGATTATAAAGCTGGGTAGAGCTTGTTTTGCCGGTTCATTGCATTGCTAGGATTACTGAGTTTGATGAGAAAATACTGCAGTCTCTGCTATGGTTTCAGACAAAATCATTACAATTCCTGTCATTTTCTGCACAAATTGCCCATAAGGGAGGGGTCTTTTAAACAGTCAGCAGCACAAACTCCTGCTCATTGTACAGTGGTTGCTGTTGCTAAGGTTATGGCTACACAGCAGAGTGCGTAATAAATTCACAGACTGTAGCGTGCAGGAGTATTCATGTTGAGTATCTGCCAGTGCATCCACAGTGTTTGAGTGTGATCACAGTGAGCAGTTTTCCTGGCTGGCTCACAGATTCCAATGCAGTGTTGTGGGCAATGTGCCTATCTACATGGTGGATGAGATTGAAAAAAACCAACCCACTCCCAGAAAAATAAAGGGCTACCTTTTACTTTGGGGACCTCCTGCACTATGTCTTTACATTGGTGTGTGGGACAGACACAGGAGAAAGATAAGGTAGAGGGATAGTGGCAAGTTTTCATTTGGCATGTTCAGTTGTCCTATAGGAAATACAGCTTGCCAAAATTGGATGCTGTAGTTTAAGACTTCAGATTGCAATTAAAGGTGATACTTAGATGCAGGAGGGGAGTATGTGTAGCTGCATCTCAGTGAAAGTGCACAACACATTGATGAGTAGGACTGGGGAAGGGCTGTTGACAGTGATGATGAACACCCTCAGTACTTGTGGTGTATATAAAAGACAGCCCATCTGTATAAACAGGGCTTTTCCTCTGCTTCGGTTTAAGAGATCAGCATTAGTGGGTTTGTTTGGGTTTGTGATTTTTATCCTGGACCCTGGGCAACCAAACCTTTGACTTAGAAAACCAGATGATTCAATCAAAAAAAATTGATAGGTAGTAACCACACAAGAAGTGGCAATTTCCAGTTTTTAACAGTCCATGTCCAATCCCTCAAACTGAGGCTTTATCAATCCTTTTTTTCCTTTTTTTTTCTTTTTTTTCTTTTTTTTTTTTTTTACACAGCATAGACAGCAGAAAATCCTCAGTAGCAGAAGCTATTTAAAGTCCCTGGCCCAATATCGAATCCTCAGATTTGGCAGTAGCAGGTTTCAGCTGGATTTTCTGGGCAGTAAGTAACTCAGCAGCAAATTTGCTCTTTTTAATACAATGGCAACAGTCCTTGGAAGTAACAGGAATGACTTCAGATGGTGCCAAAATTTAAATGAAAAATCTAACTATAGCTGGCCTTGCAGCCTGCTGGCAACACACTGCGCTTCTGTGGGAGACCAGGGTTCAGGAGTTAGCTCAGGGGTTCTGCCCAGCTACTGTAGACACCTTGGGGGTGCCTGGGTAATGAGTCTTCACCCCACTGTGGCTGATGTGCCAACCTGACCCACCTCCTGACAGTTCAGGGAGGTGCAAAGATTGGTGACAATATGGCAAAGCATGTATCTTGTTGGATATACAAGGTATATCTATGAAAATCTGAAGATCCAGTCTAGGCTGCTTTCTAGACTGCTACTGACATTTTTACTAATTTTTCTTCCTTTTTCCTTTCCAATAATGACTGTGCTATTCCTTTACAAAGATGGGATGTAAAGATGACAAAAGTACCTCTCTTCAAGAAGAGCTTTTTCCATTTGAAACTTCAGAAACTAGATACGTAGTTTGTAAGATCTGTAAGATTTAGTTTAAATGCAACTCATGTCAGTTTGCTATCTCTACAACATGAGTGTACATAGTCATCACTTTTTGAGAAAAAAATAATGTAAAATGCCAATGGATAAGAAATCTGCTGCAGATAAACTTGACTTTTCAGGTGCTCAATAGGAAGGTCCATGTCTTCTAGCCAGTCTAGCCCAGACTATCTTCCTGGGATAAGCTTTAGCTCTCGCCCGGGAGATGCAGTGGGTATATGAATACATGCAGGCTGTGAGAACAGTCCTGGGAGTTGAGAAGCTATCTCAGGTCTGCTAATATACACACAGCCTGTGAGGCTCTTCTTGCCATGAAATCCCCAGCATGTCAACCAGGGAAAAGCAATGTTTTTCCCTTTGTGGAAAAGACTGAGGGTCAGCACATAACTCCCAGTCTCTCTTGGCCTGCTGGGACCCACACTGCAGGAGTTGCACATTTTTACAACAGCTCATTCTAATCAGTACAAATTTCAAGCATCTTCTACCCCTCAGAAATAAAATATAGGTTGCAGAGTACTTAAGTGGGTCCAGGAAAATAATCAGTGCCCATATGCTTAAGTTAAGCACATGCCTCAGAGCTTTACTGTAATGTGGCTGCAGCAAAAGGACTAAGACGTGGAAAAATTGTATTAACGCAACTGTTTGGATTAAAGTGCACTATACTCACCTGCCTTCTTCTATTGAGAGCACATTATCAACAGACTCCTTCTAAATTTGCTTCCTGTGATGCTGGGAATTTTTTACCCACTTTTGGGAAAAAAAGTCAGTTTTCAATGCAAGTTGTAAACCCATGAGAAAGGGATTTTGAACTGTGACTAGAAGAAAAACATACCAGAAAAAGTGCATGTTGAGATGCCTGCCTCATATGAAACAGTGCCTTCTCCTTCTCAATCACGTTGTGATTGCTGTCCTTCTAAAACATCTCAGCCACCTATCTAGATGTCTTGCTTCACTTCTATATGAGGTGTTGTAAGCTCTGAAATACACCCTGGAAAAGAAAAAGCACAACAGCAAAAATGCCTGATAAATCTAAAATGAATCATGCACGGTTTTTAAAAACACAGAAACAAAATTATGGAGTGAATACAGATAGCGAAGCAAGAAAAAAAATTTTTTCTTGGGAATCACAAATTAGTCCTCAGACAGAGGAAAGTTCAGCACACATTTGTGGTGCAATGTGGATGTTGATACAATTGGGTTGAGCAGCCCTTACAAATAACCTTTTACTACAAACATTCACAGGCACACTTTGCCTCTTACTTCTCATTCCCCCCTCTTGTAGAACATGGAATACAGAGTGCCTTTCCCTCCATTTCAAACACTGAAATATCTGAGTGTGCAAACCAAACCTCTACACAGTTTCTGCTCTTGTAAGTTGGCCCTTCAGGATCTTAACTTTGCCTATTCTGTCTTCTGTGGATGTGCTTTTGAACCTTTGAAATTACTTGAATGTATATTCATGTAATTGTTTAAAACCACAAAGAAAGAAGTTGACCAAGATATTTTTCCTGTACATGTTTGTGATATGTATCCACACAGTAGATATGTCCTGGTACAATGTATACTTCAGGAAACACAATGTCAGAGAGGAATTAAAAGACTAGTCCACAGCTGGGCTTTATCATTGAGAAAAAAATTTAACCTAAGTTAAGAGATAGGTTAAGGAATAATCAGACTTAATGGGAAGGATCTTAAGTCCATAGCACAGTAACTTGCTATTGCTACCCAAGAAATCCGTTCGTTGCTCATTTACTACAGACAACTCCTGAGCAAAAGGTGTTGCAAAGTATTTTCACTAGGATGAAGACAACTTACAAGGCATTTCTTTGGGTAGCATGTTCACTACAACATGACAAGAATCAACCATATAATTGAAATTGCACTTAAGAATATCAAGTTTTTATATTATAGGGATCCTATGACAAATTATTTTTGTGTCCAATTTTCTTCCTATTCATTCAGGAGAATAGTAGTAGTCATTTATTGCTATATTGTATGGACAGCTTCATTTGTTTACTGACTGCTTGAAAAGTTAGCTCAATGCAAGTACATGAAGAAGAAACAAAGACAGCAGTACACAATCTACAGAAGCCTATTAAGAAATTTAATGTTAATACCTATTCTCCATTGATTCCCTGTCCAAGTCATTTAATAGTGTCTTGGATGAACATTTTCTGTAGTAGGCATTTATGTTTTCTCTGAAAGGTGTTAATTCTAGGCAAATCTAGAAAAAAATTATTAATTTATCTAATAATTCAGGCTGCAAAAAAATGTCTTCTCCTGGATTTACCTGATAGAACTAGTTACCAGCCCAACTCCAGACATAGGACTGAAGTTATCATCTTTTCAGACCTGCTAGTGGAACTGACTGTGTGAGTGCTCCGTAACCCATTTCACTTAAAATAAGCTAAGTTTCCAATGCCCTCCTAGGTAGCATGGAGCACATTTGACATTCTAAGAAATGCAGGTATGGTATGCACTTTTTTAATCATTTTTCATATGCATGCTTAGAAAAAATGAAGAAATTAATAATTGTTCTCATACTTGTGTCAGTTAAACACCCAGGAAATAAAACTGTGAATGTTGTTCAGGCAACTGAATAAGGCAAGGATAAGTGGGAAATGTGAGGCAGAAAAAGGAGTCTTTATGGGGTTAGGTGTTTGTATGATCTTATTAGATTTGTTTTTGAAACACTTAGCATGCCAAAGTGACTTTGCAAATGAGAGAATAAGAAAGAGTCCCTAGGCAAAAAGTGTTGACCTGAAGGAAGGTTGGTCTGTGTGAGTGGCACAATGTTTTTTAATTTCTTATTTCTCTTTTTCTTTTTATCATCTTGATAATAGCAAATCCAGGCCTGGATTAGTCTATCCTTAGAAAAATGAGGGTGGGGTTTGGTTTTTTTCCAGTTATGTGTATAGCAAAGGAGGAAGTATTTGGTAAGTGGAAGTGTTAGGGAGAAGTGGATTTTATGTGAGATTTTTTTTACTATTTGAGAAGGAAAGATCTTTCATTTGAATGTTTTCTGCTGATGAAAATGTTATAAATGCCTTTGGAGCTGGAAACAGGACATGGTGGAGGTGGAGACAGAAGAGCTGTGTGACCACTGCCATGAACCCTGCATGGGCTGTCTTCCCAGCACTGTATGAACTTGTGGGTTGACTAAATGCCTAACAAACCCTGCCAAAATTCAGACACTATATCATAACACTAATATATCTTACTGTAGTTTTGCAGATAACCTCTATGTGAGATGTTGTGAGTAATTTTTGGAACAAAAAAAACCCTATTGCCTGATTTTTTTTCTTTGCTTCAAGCCTCACTTTTGTGTTAAAAGAGGCTGAGCCAATATAGGTATTTTCTAGTCTAGAAGTACTGATTTTCTGATTCTCTTCCTTCAAGTTTCAGAGGCATAGACATGGTATGGAAATTGCACAAGTGTGTTCTTTGGCAGGTTTCCTCAAAGTAACCAATGGCCTTTGATGTTACTTTCCAACCTGACTTCATAAATTTGGCTTTAGCTTTTCTAGGAGAAAGTTGACAGAGAATTCCTGCAAGTTATTTTTCACTTGAAGCCCTGACAGAACTGTTCCTTTTTTTGCCTCCAGACTCAGCATATTATAAGGTTCCCAGTGGGCTACCTGGGGAGGGACGATTTGTGGTGTATGTGGAAGGTGAAGCCACAGATGGAATGGGAGAGGTCCCCTGCCCCAGCAGCAACTTTGCCATAGAAATGCAGAACTGTGGGGCTGGTTGACCTCACTGAAGGCTGTCTCATCCATCCTGGTGTCCCAGAATAGATCCACTTTCCATCTTATCCCAAATTGATCTTTCAGGTGCTCCAAACACTGACATTTAATGCCAATCTATTCCAGTGTCTTCACCGTTAGAAAGATTTCTTAACATTTAGCAATTCTTGGTGGACTTTATGCCATTTCTTTTCTGTCCTGTTTACCATGGGCATGAAGGACAGATTTACTACCTTCCATACTCAAGCAACCTTCAACTTGTTAGCCTGTTTCAATCATTCTTTTCTTCGGATTAAGGAAACCCAGTGATTCAGTTTGATGTTAAGTCATCTCTGTTAAATTTCTGATAGTCCCTCTTCTGTCCATTTGGATTCTCCCATTTTCTCTAATCTGTTTTAAAGGCCTGCATTAAACTATGCAGAATAATCCAGCTGAGGTTGTACCAGTGTGGGGAAGATCAAAAAGGTTGACCCTGTGCTTCTTGTAGTCCATGCTCCTATTTGTTCATGCAATGTTTACAGGTTGCTTTTTCTACAATAGCAAGGCATTGTTGAGCTGTTTTGAACCATTGTACAGCCAAACTTTTTTATGAACTACCATTAAACCAGTGACTTCTGCCCTGTGTTTTTGTAGGTGATGCTTAGCTGTGGTACCATTTGTTAATTCTTAAGGGCTGTTTCTCCAGGATTATGTTATCAAGAGCTGGAGTGCCACAATGAGTAGGGAATACCATTTTGGAAGAAATCTGTGCCTTGCACTGTGCACAACCAGTATTCTCAGCCGGGTTTGAAGCTCAAGAGTCTTACTAGACCTGCTGCTATCTGCATTTCAGATGAAAACTAGAGTAAAAACCATTTTCTTCCATTTGCATTTGGAAAGTGGACCATTAATAGACATACTCAATTTGTCCTTCATGTTTGTTCTATTTTCTGAATATGAGACTACTGTTACAGGAACAAGACAAAATTTTGTTCAATAGTTAAAATGTTTTTCTTTGAGACAAAAATGCTAAATAAAAAAACCAAGATTTCTGTAAAGATTTTTCAGATTTTTTCAATTATAAAAATTAAAGCTTGATTATGTCCATGAGCATTTAAAGTACTTTTTTTTAGATTCTTCTACTGGAAAAAATAATTTACTGAGCTTACTTATGATATGTAACTGTTCTCAGAGAAAATATGAAATATTCATATTTAAAAAAATAGGGACATTTTCTTTATCCTCCTGCCCCCTTTGACACTGTACTTACTGTAATATAATAAAATTATGTGAGTGGACTATTTTAAATTTTTGTTTGAATTTTTCCATCTTGTCTATTTGAAAAAAGAAAAATCTGATTTTTCTAATAACATCTTAGTGAAATGCAATTTCTTGCTTATGGTCCTTGCTTGTGTGGGAAAGGAGCAGTGAGATTGCTGCCAATGCAAGGCATCCCCAACACTTACTAGGCTGGTCAGGGACTCAGCAACCTCTCTTGTTGAATGGCCCCCACTGAATATGGATGGCACTGAAAACAGATGGCTTTGGGAGTAGGACAAGGGTTTCAAAATCCTGCCAGTCGACATTCATTGCTGAGGAAGGTCAGTCAAGCTATGTTCAGACTTGGCTCATAGAGTAAAGGGACTAAATGCCCCAGCTGTTAAAAGCTGGGGGAGCTCGGACCCAAATACCAACCAAGAAAGAATTACAGAATGAACATATGCCCAACGAGGCTAGAAGCAAAGGCAGTGCTATTTATATTTGAATTTCTGCTACGTGCTCCTATTTGAAATAAACTACATTGTCACACCTTTGGGAAGGACTGATTTATTCAGCAGGGTCTCCATCACTGTTGTTCATTACCTAAAGATCCCAGACCTGATTGCTGGCTGGTAGGAGGTTTCTGAACACTACTGTAACAGGATGCTCTGCCTAGATCAGGGGTAAACAACTCGAACAATACCCTATTTGCAAAGCTATCAGTGGTGAATGGATAAGGGGGCATCATGCTGCTTTTGGTGTTGA
>NW_008683747.1:0-200 GCF_000695815.1 Acanthisitta chloris | reverse complement strand
CTGGGAAAGGGACTGGGAGTGCTGGGAGAGGGACTGGGTGGGAGAGGGACCAGGAAGGGGAAGTGGGAGAACTGGGAAAGGCAACTGGGAGGACTGGGAAAGGCACTGGGAAGGGGAAGTGGGAGAACTGGGAAAGGCAACTGGGAGCGCTGGGAGAGGGACTGGGGGTGCTGGGAACTGGGAGTGCGGGGAGGGGGCCC
>NW_008683746.1:0-493 GCF_000695815.1 Acanthisitta chloris | reverse complement strand
CAATGAACATGAGCAAACAGCAAGTGCGTGTTCACTTGACAAGACTAACCCTCCGGGGTGAATGAGATGGGGATTTTTGCTGACGATGTTTGGAAAGTCTTCATTTTTTGAAGAATGTTTTCTTAAAATGCTTTCACATTTTTTTTTGTATTAAAAGGAATGATAAAGAATCATAATTTGTGCTTCTAAACACCCACTAATGACAAGGTAAAAAGTCAGAAATTTCACTGGTATTTAATTTTTGATCACAATAGAAATACAATTTCTGACCTGCTTGCAGAGGGGAGAAAAAAAATGCATTTATAAAGTCAGGTTCATTTCATATCTCCCTAGACCATGGAAGTCATCCCCCAGTGACACAAAGGTATGTTACAAAACCAAATGCCCTATGAATAGCTCATTAGATAGAAGACTGCATGACTTAAGTACTCACATTTGATGAAAATACATAATTTCTTCAATGAAAGCAGACTTTTTATTACTTTCTGAAAAC
>NW_008683745.1:0-486 GCF_000695815.1 Acanthisitta chloris | reverse complement strand
ACCTCCCAAAGACACATATAAGGAAGATGTATAAGGAACCCTCAGCCACAGCTCCAAGCAAAGCCACACCTTGAAGAGACCATAGAGGGAAGATACTTGTACCCCAAACCACACTCCAAACCCAATCCACAGCCCCGAGAATATAGAAAGAATTTAGCCAATCTAAGTCACCTCCCAAAGACACATATAAGGAAGATGTATAAGGAACCCTCAGCCACAGCTCCAAGCAAAGCCACACCTTGAAGAGACCATAGAGGGAAGATACTTGTACCCCAAACCACACTCCAAACCCAATCCACAGCCCCGAGAATATAGAAAGAATTTAGCCAATCTAAGTCACCTCCCAAAGACACATATAAGGAAGACATAGAAGAGACATATAAGGAAGATATAAGACATATATATAAAATATATATAAGGAACCCTCAAATAAAGCCACACCTGATGAGACCATAGAAGGAAGACACTTTTCCCTCCAAGTGGACA
>NW_008683744.1:0-1287 GCF_000695815.1 Acanthisitta chloris | reverse complement strand
GAGAGAGGCAGCAAACTGCCTAAGGGAGAACTAAAGCTACCTTTAATTCTCTATGGCTGGGACAACCAGGCATCTGCCTTGTTTGCTGCCTACCTCTGAGCTTTCTGCCCACAGAAGGGTGGGCAGGCACTGCCCCATGCAGCCCGTCAGTCCCACTGAGCTCAGCCAGGCTCCTAAACAGTGGCAAAAGCACAGAGACAGGAATCACCTCTGTCCTCAAGTCCATCCTCATCCTGTGGTGATTGGGTACTGCTTTGGGGCTGAGGTGGAGGCTACAGACCTCTGCCCTGGGGCATCACAGGGATGGAGGGAGCTGCCATCCTCACAATCCAGCACCATCACAGATCCTGGGAAGGAATAGTTGTGTTGGGGAAGGTAGCACAGGCAAGTGGCATTCAAGGAGTAAGTTCTATTGAATTAGAGCAGCTGCATTGTTGTGGGAAGAACAGAGCAGAGAAACAACAGGAATAAAGCCCCCTGTTCAAGGGTTTCGGAAGCAAGCAGAGACTACATGAAATCATGTTAGATCTAATTAATGTGGCCCGGGTTGCAGGAGCTGGAAGGGTGCTGCTGGGAGCTTGGTGTGGCAGCCCCTGGCCTGCCCTAGCATCCGTGCCTGTGGTTCCAAGGTCATCGTGGCATAAACAAGGGCACAGCTTGGTGCATGGTGCAGGAGACGGAGAAGGAAAAGGTGGATTTGGTTGCATCTGGGAAAGAACCTGCTTAGTCATGGGGCTGGGTCAGGAAATAGCCTTGGTGATGTGACCCTGGCACCCCCTAACCCACTGCCATTTTCCCAGGACTCGGCAAAGGGCAGTGCTGTGCACTGGCTGCAAACCTCACCCCCCTGAGTCCTCCTGTAGCCAGGACAGGGCTGAGTGAGGTAGCCCTGAAAGCCCCAGAGCCTTTTCCTGCCAGGGAAAGTAAAGGGAGGCTTGAGGGACCCTCATAATACTGGTGCACCCCAGCTGCATGCACAGCTGGCAGTGTGCCACCCCCTCAGCCATCCGTACTGCCAGCACCAAAACCCCTGCGAGCAAACCTGCACCCTGCTTGGGCACATGCATCCTCCATCTTCAGGAGAGCCATTTCCACCCCCTGGGCTGCAGGAGCCCAAGCAGGAGTTAAGCTGTGCTAGGCACCAAGCAAAGCTTAAACCTCCATAATTAAAAGCGCTGCAGGGCCACAGCCTGATGTGGAGCACAGGCCACCAGCAGGTGGAAAAAGCTGGAAGCAAAATGTAGAACACTGGGTCATGGCGGTGGTGTGTTACATGGAAATCATGAC
>NW_008683743.1:0-1116 GCF_000695815.1 Acanthisitta chloris | reverse complement strand
TTTTCGCAGAGCCATTCCTCCACAGTTTAAAATCAAGCATGGGATTCAAATGGGAGAAAAACTTGGTTTTGAAACTCCCTTACCTTCACAGGTACTACTGACCAAAAAAAGCAGACTTTCCAAGTTACTTTCTTTTTTTTTTAATTTTAATTAATTATTACTGAAGTCTTTTTTGCCTTCCTTATTATGGCATTAAATTTCAAGTGATAGAATCTTCTTGCTTCCTATTTAATTCATTTAGACAAGACTTCAGCTTTCTGAAGAGTATCTTAGTGTCATGTTTTCATAGTGCTAACCGTGCTACTGCAGATTCAACAGGAAAATTTTCTGGAAGAACGGCCAGTAGAGTTGTATACTTCACCAGCAAATTCAAGGACTGTATCTCCCATTGTTATTGTAAAGAAGAGTTTTATTTCCCGAACTAATGGAATTAGTTAGTATAGGTCTCTTAGTCATGCCAAAGTTTCCTTACAGGAAAAAGCAGAAGTTTAAAATTCTCTTTTGTTTTCAGCTAAAGATGTTTCCTCTTGATCCTAACTTGCTCTTCTTTATCTGTTTTCCTTACTCTGAATACTATTAGGATATAAAACACGAGACAGGTATTTTTCTTGAATGACTCAGCAGCCCTAGCTGGAAAGAAAGGATCATCCTTTTCTGAGAGAATGCAGGAGGAGAAAACAGTATTTTGTACTGTCCCAGCATACTTCTGATCACTTTTTGGTTCCTCTTGGCTCAGCTGGCTTACAGGTTTGTAGCTACCTCCTTTGTTACTATTCCACAGAAAAAGAGATGAGGAAAACTTGCATGAACTAGCTCAGATCATCTTTTGGGAAGCCCAGGAGAAAACATCTGTAGATTTACTATGTACAGACAGATAAAGCCAATAATTTGAAACAAATAAGTAAGAGGTCTTTTGAAATGCTTTCCAAAGATGATCTACATATCTCTTCTTTCCAAGTGTTACAGAGGCAGCTAAGATACAGCTGTTAAAAACAACCAAGGAAAACAGACAAAAAAGAAGCGAGAAATTGCACCAGGAGAATCACAAATTTTTTTGCAGGTTTACAAAGCTCTTGTGTGACTGGTTTACACCAAAGGATTCTTATACTTACCAGG
>NW_008683742.1:0-11069 GCF_000695815.1 Acanthisitta chloris | reverse complement strand
TCACACTGACTGAGAGAAGGTTTAGATGAGATATTAGGCAGAAATCCTTCCCTGTGAGGTGCTGAGGCTCTGGCACAGGTTGTCCAGAGAAGCTGTGGCTGCTCCATCCCTAGGAGTGTTCCAGTCCTGTTCTACTTTTTCTCTCTTATAATCCTGTAATTACCTTGATCATCCAAGAAAGTCAAACCTGCCTATTTTAAAAGCTCCGTGCCACATTCTCTCTTGTCTGCAGCTCCATCTGGGATGTTTTCTATTGTAAGTTTGGGCTCCAGACTGAACACCTCCATTGGAGCAGATTTCCAGCTCCTGGCTCTGCTTTGAATCCTGGTTTCAGGTCAGAGGAGCTTCTGTTTTGTGTAAAAGGGAAATGAAATCTCCTCCTCTCTCTGTATCTGTAATGTCTGGAATCAAATTACCATTGCCCTTTCTCTAGGCCCTAATTCTGATTCCCGTGATGTAAGGAACTTCATGTTAATTCACTTTAAAGCAAGGACTGTCACATTAGCCAGAATCAGATAGTGTGAAGCTGCTTTATTTTCACTTGGATGAAACTGTCACTTAGCATAACTGGAGGGTGAATTTCAAACCTTGCAGGAGCTCCATCTGCTTGGATATTAGATTTCTGACAATTACACTTAGGGAAAAGATGAGAGGGCATGGGAAGAGGGCGAAGGGAAAAGAAAGTCTTTATGGCTCGAAGGACTAGGAGCAAAATGCAATGAACTCATAAAATTACCCCTTTTTAAAATTATAAGTGGTTTTATTAATTAGCTATAGTGTAAGAAAGTAAGAAGTTGTTAGAATTTCTCTCTCATGACAAGCAAAGCTTTGTTTCTTCCCACAAGGTTAAAGGGCTTAGGTATGGATGAAGAGTGTGCAATGCCAAGTTCATGTGGAGAGGGGTAGAACTGTTCACTGTTCTGGGCAAACTGAGGCTTTCAGGTATCTGTCAGTGCATCTTTCTGTAATTAGAGCTGGAAATCAAATCAATTATACACACGCATAAATGATTATATTCCTCTACGTTTCAAAAATTGGCTTTATGTCCAATAACTTTGTACAGAAATCAGAGCAGTGATGCAGAAAAAGATAATTAAAATGACTGTTCCATCAGAAGTTTTGGTGTGAAGAACACAGAACATCCTGAACCTATTGCAATCAGCTATGACATCTAATTAAGAAATTGAAACAGCTGAATAAACTCATAATGTTCCTCATTATTGTTTTCACTATCTCCTCCCCACCCTGAAATGTGGCTCCATGGGCTGAGATTTAAGTTGTGTTTCATATTTTTGTGATAATAAACTCATCAGGAAATTTTTTTATGAGAAATTAGACTTGTTTTTACAAATAGGTTCCTAATTCTGAGCCCAAACCAAATCCTTTCTGTCAAACTGTGCCCAGCGACAGGACAAGGGACAAGAGGCACAGGCACACAGGAGTTTTCAGGCAGGTTATGGTAGAGCTAAAATGTCAAGATTTTGTTCCTCTTGGGACAGTTTACTTTTTTTTTACTGTTATTCTCCTTTTCTGGTAGATTCCAACACTAGTGATTCTGACAAAATGTGCAATGAAAAGAAAAACCCAAGCAATGAAATATCCCAACTACATATTTAACCACCTAAAGTGGAGCTGAACAAAAGTATGTGATAAATACACTGATTAAAGGACTTCACACATACTTACCCCAGTGAAGAAATACACCGCTGAGCACAGATGATGTGCTATTCCCCAAACAAATCATTTCAAAAACCAGGCTGTTCTGGAACCTGCTCTGCTTTTTCCTCCAGAAGCAAATTGCCACTTCTCTTAAAGGACTAGTTTTCTGACAAAAACAAAAAACAAAAAACCAAACACCACAGCAGATTTGTGATTCATTTATTCCTAAAAAATCTGCACTGAGGCTCTTCATGAAATAAAAGGTCAAAGATGAAGCTATTGAACTGCTGAAGGCTTGAGGAGCCTCTGTTCAATTTCCTTGAAGAAAGTCTTTCAGCATAGTTCCTTATTCAATTGAAGGGAAACAATAACAGAGTTTCTGACTCTTAAGGAACTTCTACTTTACTTCCTTTAGGAAGTTTGGGTAATTCTCCACTATGAGTCTGAGGAGAGACTTGGGACTGACCATTCCTGGATAATTTCTGTCTTCTTGTCATCCACACAGGGAATAACCACCTTGGGCTTGGAAAAAGAATATGTTTGTATGATGTATATAAATCATAAAATAATAGAATGGAAGGGTTGCAATGGACCTTAGAGATCATCCAACCCCAACCCTTTCCACAAGGCAATTTGATGAAAAATTCCAGCTCTAGTAGTACAACAGCTCTTAATCTCATAATCATTATTCCAATGTGCTCTAAGAGTAAGACAAATATTCCAGCTTGGTGCTTTAGTTTTGTATTCCATATTGGCTTCCAATATTGTATTGGAGAAAAAAAATAGTATTATGGGGATGTAGAAACCACATCATTAACAATGAGATTATCACAGGAAAATAATGTAACACACATTGAAGTGTTCTGTTTTCCCTGCAGCTATACACAACTCGTGTTGTTTGGAATACAAACCTAAGGAATGTTTAAGTGTATCTTTACACTGAACTGCCATGACTTCTACCACATAAATTTGGTTTTCTTTATTTCATACTGCATATAGATTTTGTAAGCTACAGCCTTAAGTGCTCAAAGTCTAAGGCAAGACTTGAATAAATACATTTTTTAAGGAAAAAATTGCCACAGAACAACATATTTTTCCTGTGTTTTAGGGATCTGACTGAAATATATATCTATGTGTTTCACACAATGCAATGAAAACAGATATTCCTAGAGATGCCTCTCTTTTCTCTCCTGTTCTATAGTCACCAACTTATACAGGGTAGTTTCCTAATTTCTGGGGGTTTCAGGATTCTTACAAAATATAAACATAGGGGAAATGGTGTCTCAACAACACTATTTTGCTAAGTCAAAGATTTATCCCAAAAGCAGCAAATTTTACTGTGCCTTTCATTCTGTTGACTAATACTTTGATGGTTGATCCTGATTGTTCTGCTCATCCTCATATAAACTGTCCTTGAGCAAAGGTTAATCTTTTCACATGATTTTCAGTTTTCTGGGCTTGTATTTTTTCCTGATTGTGTTGCCTTGTGCTGAGTCCCACATGGAGCACTACAAGTGGGGAATAATCAAACTCTACCAAGTCCAGGCAGAGTTTGATCCCTGACCCAGAGCCCCAGGAGGTAACACACCTCCTCACCAGAGGGTCAGGGAGACAACAGTGCTCAGAGGACACTGGAGGCAAAATTGATACATCTAGAGTTGCCAATTATTTGATGTGTTATGATTTTCAAGCCACGTGGGAGAAGATTGGTATATTAGCTTTTGTTACTTCAAGGCCTGAGCAACATCCAAGTCATTAATCTCCAGGGTTTGCTGCTTTGAGACCAGTGTCGTTGTAAATGGTCAAAGTAATAAAAGACAGAGATATTGGGCAGAGATTTCAGGGGAGAAAAATCTCTTCTGGATGATTTTGAAGTTCATTTTGGTTTGGATGCTGAAATCAATCCAGCACTGCCATACTGCAGAGGTGTGATGGATTGGTAGGACATGGTTATTGGAGGAGGATTAGGAGGATTACTAGCTCCTTGGAAAGGGGTTAGAGAGCAAATAAAAACCTAATTAACGAGCAGTAATTAGCATGCTGCAATCTTGTCAGGGGCTGCATTTACTGAATCAAACTTGTGCAGGTTTTCCAGGTACTTTCTACCAAACACATAGGAATAAAAAGTGAAATTCCAAGTGCATTAAAAATACATTATCATTAGTGCAGAAGACTTACATGAAAGGTTTTAGAGGCAAATAATTATGCTACATAGCTGGTTTGCATCCCCATGTTATACAGCTCAGTTTCTAGGCACATACAAACCCCACATTTTCAAACAGTTCTATGAGTTTGCAAAACTCATCTCCCTCTCAGCTAAATTCATTTGAAACCCTTCACCAAGTTGTTTTTGCACACAGATGCATGGATTAATTTTCCCTGTCAGTTTGTTAGCACCTTCTTCAGGGCAAACCTATGTTCATTTAAGAGCTCTTGATATTCAGGTGTTTAAAGTAGCTTCTCTTTCCCCTGTAGTAAAGAAAGAGAAATTTATCTAGTTGGAAAACATCTAGATTTTACTTTCTATTTGTTTTGCAAGCAAAACTCAAGGAACACGTGCAAAAGACAGAGGTAATTCCTTAGCTCGTGGAAATGGAAGAAGTAATCTCATTATGTGCCTATTCAGGGTATGGAAATGAGTGTTAATCTCTCACTTTGGGTTTAATCCTGCCAAAATAAATAGCTTTGTATTGAGATTTTAAGAAAAAAACAACAAACAAACACGAGGGTTTCTCATGGATTGCTTTGGGTTTGGAACTTTCTGGTTTGGAATGCTAAATCCCCCAGGAGCTTTAGGGCTGTCATCAGTCAGGGGAAGAAAAGGTGAAGGGTTTGTGGCCAAACCGAGGACCACAATGTGGCAAAGTGTAGGATTTATAAAAAAGCAAAACCAAATAATAAGGCAAAATAAAATTAAATAAAGCAGCAAAATAAACTAAAGTAAAATAAACTAAAAATTCTAATTGGTGCTGTGCTGCAAGCTAGAAAATATCAAGAAAAGAGTCCAGCTGATTCAATATGTTGGTTTTTTAGTTTAAATCTTGGAAGATGGAAATACAAGCAGTTAGTACTCCAGCTGAGAGCCAGAACTTCCAGCGGGTTAAACACTAACAGTAATTCCATGTAGGATGAAAGTTCTTCATCCAAAAAATTGCCTGTTGGAATAGCTAAGCGTTAGGAATAAATCTTATATGGAAAACCATCCTTGGATTTTATGCTTAAAACCTCTCCCACCTTTTTTGGGGCTGTCTTTGTTGCTCCTAAAGTGAGGAAAATGCCTCCTGAATGTGGAGTGTTTCCATGAGCTCTCCCCAGAGACACCCACCTGTGTCTCTGGATGGACTCAGCTCTTTCCTGGGAGTCTGGTAGAAATCCTAAGAGATTTTTGCAGTGCTTCAAGCTGCAAAAAGGCTACCAAAAGAATGGCAAAGGATTATGCAGTAGTTGGAACATTTATCTGCCAAAAGAAATAGAAGAGAAGAAAGAGTGCAGCTTGCTCCGGGAGATTATTCATGCTGTGCTGCACCAGCAAATCCTCCAGCCTTGGAACAGCCATTCAGCTCCTCTCCTGCCTCCCCTGCTCTGCAGCCTCCAGATTAGGAGGAATTCCAAGGCTTTTGAAGCCACCTGAACCATCTAAATCCTATTGTCATGTGTGGCTACGGGATTGAAGCCTCATTAGAGCTTAGTTTGGGCGAGTCCCAAGCATCACCCTTGAAAATGAGTGTCATCATGTATGAAATTTCTCTCCAGGCCTTTTACTTGCATTATTCTCACTGTTCTTTCCTTTCAGACAGGATCAGTATTGGCTCTGAGATAAGTGCGATGCTCAGGTGCTGTGCAATAGTATTTTTAGAGACACTGAAGTTTTTTCCCCCCTTGGTGCTTTAGGGGTGGCAGAAAGGATGCAGAGCCAAGGAGCAGCTCTGGCCAGCTGTGCCAGCTGTGCTGCAGCTTAACAAAAGGCACTCAGAAAAGCAGCAGAAATGCTGTGAAATAGTTGCTCTGATGCAGTGTGGGCTCTGACTTGGGCCGTGGTTCCAGTTGGCTCAGTTCCATTTGCATTCTAATCCACCTTGAAGTGCATTGATGGATGCCCTGAAGGAACGAGTGCTCCAGCATCCTGTGCCTTTGCAGAGTTCCCACTGGGAAAATTGCTCTGTTTTTCCTGAGAAAGAGAAAAGTTGCAGCACCATGATGATCTATTTCCTTTCCCATAAACTCGTTCCAGTTGTTTTGTCAGACATCGTTGATATGTCTCTGCTCCTGCAGAACAGGCCAGGCCAAATTATACAGATAAAATGCTAAAACCAACTTTAAAGGGAGAAAAGCTCTACTCAAATAACGAAACTGAAATATATTTTAGCCTAGCATATGATATACTTTAGGACCTTTGCTATTCCTGTTGAAAACTGAAATCAACCCTCCTTGCCTATCACCAAATCTTTGTCTTCCTTTGAATTTAAACAATGAAAATGAACTCACATCTCATTGTTTATCATGTTTCTGCTTTGCTTTATGGTTTCTTTGTTTTGGATTTTTTTTTTTCTCTTCTCACATATTTATTCTATTTCAGGAGTTCCTATAGGTCTGAATTAGGGGGAAAAAAGGACAACCTGGGAAGAGGTTAGGGTGTTAGGAGTGAGCACCAACAAGTCATTATGTTACTTGGCAAACCATTAAGAAGTGTATTACAAACACAGAACCCAATCATGTTGCCCATGTGAGCTGTTCTCTGTATGGACTCTGTCTCTTGATCGTGGTGGAAGGAGCTTGGAGCCAGGTGGGACTTGGACCTCTTCTCCCAGCAAACAGGAGCAGGTGAGAGAAAACAGCCCCAAGCTGCACCAGGGAAGGTTCAAATTGGACAGCAGGAGGAATTTCCATGGAAAAATGGACTCTCAGCTTGAGTCTGTGCCCTCTTGTCCTGCTGCCAGTTGCCTGGGAGAAGAGACCATCAAAGGTGTATGATTTTAACTGGTACCAGGCACACTGGACCTTTTTTCATAGCATTAAGCTGAGCTCTTGGTGACCATCTGGATGTCATTACTGAATCCATCAGTAAGTGGTTTTAGTGGCAAGTGTGAGCAATGAGCAAAGCATCAGGCACAAGGTCATTCCATCATGATTTCCTGCAAAGTGAAAATAACATTTTTTAAGCTCTCCAGGAACTTCCAGGATCAATACACTCCCTGAACTAGAATGATGCATTTTCAAACAGTATTCAGTAGAATTGGCTTTGGGTTCCAAATACAAATACGGTTTGTGCAATTAAAATTTGTCCAAACATTTTAATTGCTTTCTTTGATCTAAATAATTAAGTGTTTAGTTAAATCCTATGGAAAGTCTTTTGTAAAACTGGTGGCAACTATGACTTTTGCATTTCAGGTAATTAAAACTTGCCTATGTAAAACTGTGCTGATCTGACACACATTAGACAAAAGGAAAAAACCTCTTTAATATACCAAAACACATTAGATTCTTTTTATTCTTTGCTTAATGTGGATTTTAATGGGGAACTTGTCACTAATACAAATTAAATAGAAAACTTACCTATTTCAGTGGAGAGGAAAAGGATAAACCAGTAGACATGGGAATATTTGCCATGTTAAGAAGCCTTTTCAAGTCTTTTAGTGACACTTTGGGGTTGCATTATCTTTTTAGCTAGAAATAATGGAATGATCAAAAGGATTATAAAAAGGTTTAGTGTACTATTTAATTTTCCTGACCCTGAAAATTTCAGTTTTGCTTCATGTCTTCATCATTTGTTTTAATATTAAAATTGTATGTACAAACCATGGCAAACAAACAGAAACTATCATTTAATTTGCCATGCAGCAAAGCCTAATGGTTATCCAAGTCATCTAGAACAGATATTCCCTGCAAATATGAGCAAATATGTCTGTGGCTGTGAATGAGGTTTATGTGCCAAGGTGTTGGGGTGGGTGAGCTCTGTGAGGAGAGCAGAATCATAGAATCAACCAGGTTGGAAAAGAGCTCCAAGATCATTGAATCCAACCCTCCCGTGGTCACTAGCCCATGGCACTCAGTGCCACATCCAGTCTCAGCTTGGAAACCTCCAGGGATGGGGAATCCACCACCTCCCTGGGCAGCACATTCCAATGCCTGAGCACTCTCTCCAGAAAAAATCTCTTCCTAAGATCCAACCTAACCCTCCCCTGAGTGTCCAAGACCTGGCCAAGGTCAACCCACCACCACAGCTACTGCAAAGCAACAATAAAGATTCCAAAGGAATCAAACCATTAGTAAGCATTCAGTTTGTTGTTTAACAGCAGAGAGTAAGAAATACATGTAAAAGACCTTTCTGTGACATTGCATCATTTTCACATTTAAATTTTGCTGCTTAACAACATTTTATTTGAGGCTAAAATGTAAAAGTGGCAAAGACAATCAGAGTGAAATAACAGAGTTGCTACATAAATTTTACTGCTGGAAGGAGAAAGACCCTCAGATTTGTAAATAACCACAGCCCCTTTAGCAGTGCCTAATTGGTCCTGAAAGGTTTATAGGGGTTAAGAACAATTTGTCTTGCTTCCATTGGAAGTGCTTTGCAGCCTTGTATAGGTTATGTAGTTTTTATGATAGGTTCAGGCAGTTTCATGAACTTACTCTGTTTCTTTTGCTTTACTTACTGCTTTTAACTCCACTAACCTGAAGAGAAAGAAAAGAAATAGTAGAAGCACAGGATTGGTTTGGGTTGGAAGGACCTGAAAGCTCATCTTGTTCCACCCCCTGACACCTTCTACTAGACCAGGGGGTGCTCCAAGCCCCATCCTTAAGATAAGCACCATAAATTATCTGCAGGAGACATGAGAGACCAGGACAGTGTTGCAAGTTGAAGAATCTAGAGAGCTTTATGCTGTTTGTTGGCAAGAAGATTCAGAAGTGATGGATGCCTTGTAATTACTGAGATGAATGCAAAATGTGTTGCAGGTGTAGCCACTGCTTAACTGATGTCATTCCCACAGTTCCCTTCAAGCTTTCATTCATGTGATGGTTTGAGGCCCAGGAGCTCTCACCCTTGAAAGAGCAGCTGTTGTCAAAGTGCTCATATTTTTACACCCACTTTGATGCTTATTTCATTGTAATTCTTCCCACTTATTAGGCTGGAGAGGATTGCTGTAATGGAAGCATTGGACACTCACAGATGCTTTCATCAAAATATTTAAACCATTCACATGCTTTTAGCTTGCAAGGGCTATGATCAGGCATTTTATAGCTCTTTAGAGGAAAATGCTCCACCTAACAAAATTTTGCAAATTGAGGCTTTTTTTTTCCTGCACATCAGATGCTACTTTGAAAGCTACAAGATCATAAAATGGTTTGGGTTGGAAATGGTCTTAAAGATCGTCTAGTTCCAACTTTTTCCTGTCTCTGTCAGTCTCCAGAGATTGCTGCAGAGCTGCAGAAACTTTATAGCTCTTTAGAGGAAAATGCTCCACCTAACAAAATTTTGCAAATTGAGGCTTTTTTTTTCCTGCACATCAGATGCTACTTTGAAAGCTACAAGATCATAAAATGGTTTGGGTTGGAAATGGTCTTAAAGATCGTCTAGTTCCAACTTTTTCCTGTCTCTGTCAGTCTCCAGAGATTGCTGCAGAGCTGCAGAAACTCAAATGCATCAGTCTCCAGAGATTGCTGCAGAGCTGTAGAAACTCAAACAGTTTGCACCATCAGCTGTGCAATGGTTTGACCTCCAACACTACCCACTCTGAGCATCAGGGAGACACAACCCTGTTCTCAACTACCACCTGATATTCAAATCAAGAAAACTGTAGTTTGGTTGAAACTAAAACCTTCTATTTAACATTTCTGTGGCCTCATTACCCACTTCTTTTTGTTTTTCCCCAAGCACCGTGTGACTTAGACTTCTGCGTGGCAGATGGTGATGGGTTTGAAGTTCCACTCTGTGAAAGGTCAAAGAATTCTTCAATGCCTGGTGTAACTGGCATCCCCCAGCTGAGGGAGAGATCTGTGCCAGTCAGAGCCTTGAAAGCACCAAACTTTTAACAGAGAAATCTTCTCATCTTTCACTGGAGGAGCAGATGGATCTGAATCAGGAGAAAATATATGTGTGCTGAAAGATTAAATAGATTTCCTTCAGGAATGTCAGGGATATGTTAACAAACTTTAGAGTGAGTTGGAAAGACTTGCCAAGCTAAATGAACTCCAGTTCCTTTGGAAGCAAAGGGTGAAAACCGAGGGGTGTTTGTGTCCTCAGAAAAAATTAATTGAGGAGGTGATAAAATTCAAGCCCTATAACTTGAATTTTTGCTCTATCATTTTCAAATCCCTTAGAGCATCTATTTTTCACTTGGATTCAGCACAGTAGCTAACACCCTGGCAGGACACTCTGTAGCCAATATGGACATGTGTGCTACAATCCCCCAAATTTCCAGCTGTGTTTTTTGCTCATATGAAGTTAGCTCATGTCCCCTCTCAATTTTAATAGCTGCTCTAGTGCTCAGATCTAGAATTGAGAGTCATATTGGCACACAGCAGTAACATGTCTGTCAATGAGAGCTGAAATCATTTGTTCCATGCATTTATATTGGAATAAACAAGACAGTACTTAATCTGAAGGAAAAATAAAAAAGGAGATAACACATTGGAAAATTACAATTTGCATGGACAGTTCTCATTTTCTGTCTGTGAGTTTAATGAGGTCAATAACACAAGATGAAAAAGGTAATAACCTCCCAGTTTTGAGGGTGCTATTTCTTGCCCATCATTAGCAAGGTGAGAATGAGCTGTTGTTCTGTTCTTGTCCTGACCTGTGGAGCTGTGGTGCCTGTGGACTAACAATGGTTTGGTGCCATTCAAAAATGGGTAAAATCAGGCTCGAGTGTGCTCCCTGGTGCTGCAGAGTGTTTTGGAAGGCAGCTGAACATGGAAAAGGCCTTGCAGGGTGAGAACAGCAATCTGCCTGTTTGGTGTCGCTTCTACCGCCGTGTTTAGGGACTGAGAGAGAAGTTGTTCCTCGTGTGAGAAGGACAACACCAACATATATCACATTTCATCCTGTTCTTGCACTAACCTTGAACAGTCTTTGAACCAGCAGAGCATTGCCAGAAGGTCGAGGAGACTTCAGTGTGTCCTTGTGGTCAAGAAGGCCAATGTCATCCCGGGGTGTGTCAGGGGAGCATTGCCAGCAGCTCAGGGAGCTGATCCTGCCCCTCTGCTCAGCCCTGGGGAGGCACAGCTGGAGTGCTGGGTCCAGGTCTGGATCCTCAGGACAGGACAGACATGGAGATCTTTGTTACATCACTGTGTAACCTTACCTGGGTGTGCAAGCAATCAAAAATCCTCCTATTAAATAATAGTCAATATGAAATTAAAATAACCAGGTATCCTACCAAATGACCAGGAATCCTACTGAATAACCAGGA
>NW_008683741.1:6608-6849 GCF_000695815.1 Acanthisitta chloris | reverse complement strand
AGGAATTAATTCACAGCTTCCCACAGGTAGGAGGTTTCAGCACCTCCAGGAAAGCAGAGCCTCATCACATGTAACAGTGACTTGGGAAGACAAACTTGCTTCTCCTTCCCTGCACCTTATACACTGAGCATGATGTCCTATGGTATGGAATATTCCTCTGGTCAATTTGAATCACCTGTCCCAGCTGTGTCTCCTCCCAGTCTCCCATGCACCCCCAACTGCCTTGCAAGTGTGGCAGGAT
>NW_008683741.1:6301-6537 GCF_000695815.1 Acanthisitta chloris | reverse complement strand
AAATCCAAAACACAGCTCTGTGGCAGCCACTTCTGGAGAAGGTTAGCTCTACCCCAGCCCAGACCAGCACAGCAAGGACACCTCCCACTAGATCAGGTTGCTCAAGACTTTATCCAATCTGGCTTTGAACACTGCCAGAGATGAGTCATCCCCAACCTCCCTTTGAATATGATCGTTCACAGCCTACAATTTCAGTTCCCCATGCGTTTGCTGAAGTGTTTTAATTTGTACCCTCT
>NW_008683741.1:0-6258 GCF_000695815.1 Acanthisitta chloris | reverse complement strand
GTCTGGCTCCAACAGAAAACTAAACAGTCTTTGCAGGGTCTGGACCTGTGTTGCATAGCAGAGTGCTGGAGTAGTTTTATGGGGGAAGAAGCCTGGCGTCCCCACCAGTGCTGTGTGTGCTCACAGAGTGATGCAAGAGAGGAGAAGCTGTGTTGCTCCCTGGTCCTGCCCCAACCACCACCACGACTGAACCCAATGGGCCTACTGGCATCAGTACAAATACTACTGACCTTGCCATCTTGGCCTGTCTTTTAATGCCTTTTATATCAGTTCTTCTCTGTAATATCCTCCATAAACTATTCTCTTTGTTCCTGTTTCTGTAAGACTATGTTAATAATTAATTTATCCTTCTCTATTGATCAATGTTAAGCCTCCCTTGCTAGCAATCCCCAGAGCCAAGACTTCACCAAGGCAGTGCTTTTTATGTGTCTGTAAATTTTATTTGCTCTTATGATAAGTCTTCACTACACCAGAGCTGAGTGTTAATTTGTGCAAAATATTTTGATTGCTGTTAAAATTAAGACTCTTGTAATTAGTGAAAATTAACGATAACCCAGAAATTACTCCATCTGGTGGTGACAGAAGGTCTCAGGAAGATGATGCTTCAAAAGGTGTTGCTGAAGAGCAACCTGTGCAGAGATATCACAGATGAAAATTAGAAGATCATCAAACAGCTGTAAATAATGGCAAGGGACCTCCAAATATTTGCTCAAGTGTATCTGCAAAATTGGAACAGTGAATCAGTTTGTGCAGAAAAGATGGTGGGGAATGCCATATTACTGTATCTGAACTAACAAACCCGGTGCCTAATTAAGAAGGAAAAGAACAATGCAAATTCAGAGAGGGGGAGTATTTGTGGATAGTTTGTGGAAGACAGGGTTTGTTAAGAACTAAAAAAAAAAGCTTCTAATTTTATTGGAAGATGAATATGACAATATATCTGCACCAAAGGGAATAGAAGCAAGATGGAAAAAAAAAACCCAAACCTGAATCACTGCAAGATATTGAAAGTAAAAATTGTTCAGCTTCAGATTTACCATGGTCTGCCATCAATATATAGGAGGATTTTAGATTTACTTGGCCTAATAATGATTCTAAACATGCAAAATGTTTTAATAGACTGAAATACTGAAGTGAAAATGAGTCACAGAAAAATTATTCCAAGATAGAAGCTGTAGAAAATGGTGTTCCAGCTGTCCACCTAGGATTAACTGGGCTGTAGGTATGATCTCATGTTCCCTCATGTGAGATTTTGAAGACAAATTGTGTTGAACACCACATCATTGAGTTGTATCGATAATCAGCTAAAACCGTTCAAGAACTGCAGTTCAAGGGAATCTAAGATTTGGCTACATTTTGTGGATCAAGCACCAGACCTTCAAAAAAGCAAACTTAATCAGAGAAAAAGTATTTCAGAATGCTAAAATAGTATTGGCTCTCTTTCTTCAGTTGTTTTTGTGTAACTGCATAATGGGAAACATAAACCTAAACCTGGATTTAATGGCAGCTGAAGAACTTGTATTGAGAAATGAAACAGATCCAAAGGCTGTAGTGTTGAAATGGAGCCTGAGCTCAATAAGCATCTTTTTAGTTCTGCAAAAGGGTGAAAGTTATGATCTCAAAACCATCCAAGAATATACATTGATAAAGCAAAGTTCACTAGCTGCACAGAATCAGCATGTGAGTGGAAAAAGACCATTAAACTTGTTACTTGGGAAAATAGTCTCCTAAATTATGTGGAAGTTTAAAGGCAGAAGACTGACAACATTTGCTGTCAAAATGCCAGTGGAAAAGCTCTCCTGAAAGTCATGGCCGGTGCTGCATAAGTAATAACAGAGTGTGTTGACAAGAGGTGTTAAGTCAGCATTGTATTCAGGGAACTAATCACAGGTCATAAGTGTAAGTGATCAGGCTCTAGTGAAGGAATATTTGTCCTGATTGCCAGTGAAAACAAAGACAAAAATGTGTTTTCAGGCAGCAAAGGAAATCTGTCTGATACTCAAAATCTCATTTGGAAACATTTGTTCAGAAAAAAAAAGCTGTGTTTAACAGCAGGACATAAGGAGAAAAACACTAAGTTATTTGGAAAAATATTCATATGTGTTAGTAATTTAATGGAGGAAAACAGCAGCATTATGGGGTCAAGGAGCAACAGTGTTGAGAGAGAGATGAATGAAAAAGAAACCACCTCCAAAAACCTAGATGTAAGACTTACTGCAGAATTCATAACTTGTTAAGGGATACTAAATATATAGACATTGAATAGGAGCCCAAGAAGATTGAATTTAAGCCCAGTGCTGTTTCCATCTCATATATTACAGTGTGTACCATGTGCCACTGAGTTGTGTGGAGTGATCTGTAATAAATTTCTGTGTCAAGGAAGTGAGAGCATTCCTCAGCAAAGTGTCCTTTTCTCACCATGCCTGTAGCTCTTAAATTCAGCAGCCCAAAATACCTGGGCTTCAAGCCACATCACAAGCCCTTCATCAGCTGTGGGATGCAGCTCTCTGTTTGTAACACCCTGCAGAGTCTGACTGGAGAGTAGTCAGAGAAGTACTACATCAAGAATCCCCTGCCTTCACTGTACATGATTCAAACAGACTTTGCAGAATGCTTGAGAGTTCTTGGTAATCAGAACGGTAAAAGCTCACCAAGAAAGGCTTACCTGTTAGTCTCTGTCAATAAGGAAGATCTTGCTAGAAAATAGGTGAAAGTCAGAAGTTACCACATTCCTCACTGGCTTTGTGTGAAGAAGTTGTTATCCTAAGTTTACATACGGATGTCAGAGACTCAGACAGTTTATTCCTGTAGGGATCCTATGCACAGAATTCAAGAGGACTTAAACCTTGATAGCCATGAACACAGAAATGTTCTGACATCTGCTAAGACAGTGTTTTTCGGATTGTCTTTAAACAGTTAACATAAGTCAGAAACGTTGTTGACACATGACCCAAAATCAGCATAGTTCCACCCAAGGACAGCACATCTAGTCCAGGATGAATCAGGACTAAATTTGGCCCACTTTAGGTGTCAGTGTACTACCTCTGACTGGTGCCTTGGCAGCTGCAAAGTTGTGATTCATTCTGGGTTTTGATTTTGACTTTATAGACCTCCTGGTCAAGCTGGTGCACTGCAGGAGGTAAATGGTGAGCACAGGTGGCCAGAGGTGGGAAGGCTGAACAAGGCAAGGGCTTCTTCCTTCAGCAGCAGCTAGCTGTTATTTCTGCACAAGCCCTGGCAGGAAACCACCGCCCACTTACTCCTAGATGGAAAAATTGATCCTCTCTGTCTTTGATCACAGTATAGCTTATCCCCAAGGAATTCTAAGTGAACAAAGAGCACACCTGCCAATATTCACTACATTTATGAATGGGTTCATACTCCTTCAGGGCTTACTCCCATCCCTACAGAATGAAATGGAAAATGTCTCAAATATCTGAGACATTAATTATGGGATCTCACTCTTAGTATGCTAGAGCTTGTCCACAACAAAGAACTTAGAGCTTATGTGGAAAATATTGGAAAGGTTTTCAGTAGCCAGTGAAGTAATGAAATCAAAGATAGCCAGAACAAACATGATTTGTTCATGTGACAAGTACTCTGCTATATCAACTCTGACAGCCAGTGCTGCATTTTGAAAATCAGATATCCATCCACTAGCATCAGGAATAGGCACAGGTTTAAAAGAGTAGAAATAATAAGTTGAAGTGAAAACTGGAAGAGCAAATTTAGGCATCTCATGCTATTCTGAAGGATTATTACAAAAACAATATGCCTGAGCTGAACAAGAAAAGGTGGAGAGGAAGACAAGGATTGTTAGGGGTACAGAATTACTTCAGTGCTAATCCCGTGATCCCAAAGAAGAACCCCTCAGCCTGAAAAAGAGATGACCAATGAAAAAATTTGTGATAAAATCCTCAAAGTCATGAATAAGCAGGGAGAGAGTAGTTAACAACAGTTGTTCCTTGTCTCTTCTAGTACGAAAATGAAAGCACATTGGATTAAATGAGCAGGCGACTTGCTTAAAGTAAATGAAAAGAGACCCTTCATACCACACACATGATTAGAGCTGAGGAAAATTTCACCCACAAAACATGTTCAGTGGTATAAATGTATATGATTTCAAAAGATGACTGGACAAATTCACAGGTGAAACTCCATCACAGACTATTACATTCAGATGTTATCTCTGGCTTAAAAAAACAAGCCCTGAAACCTAGATTTTTGACAGCTATGAACGACTTTTACACACTTGCTCTGTTTCTATATTCTTCCCTGAACATCTGGTCTTAGCTGATGCTGAAGTCAGCTTACACTGCTAGATAAATCTTCGTCTAACCTGGTGTAAACAAATGCTCTTGAAGTTCAGAAGGATTCTGAGAACATTAAATCACATTTACAGAAATTAAAGGCCCAAAGGACCTTAGTGGAATTGACTTTCACTTGTCAAAGCAAATATACTTTCCCTGCAAGAATTATGGAACAAAGGAGGGAAAGAAAGTGAAAAACAAATAAGCAAAACAAAACCAAACCCAAAGAAACAAATAAAACCAACTTGCTCAAGAATGACAAGGGGAGAAGGGAGAGCATCTTCAGGGGTAACAAATTTTTTTCCAGCAGTGGGCGTGGCCAGATTTTTCTTTAGTTTTTCAGGTGACTGCTGCCAACCCACACCAATGCACTGTAGTCATACAGATGTTGTCATTCCAGCCTCTGCAGAAGGCTCAAAGGAAGTTCTACATTCCCCCAAAACCACATGGCAAGGGAAGAGGGAGATAAGCCCACCCAGAAAAGTGGAGCTGAAATGGTGGTCACTGTTATACTGGGCAATGGAGACTACAGCTCTTACTGCCATGGTCCCTGTCACTGACATCACCATCCTGTTGCAAGGTCATCACTGGAGGATTTATTCTTGCCATGACACAAGCAGTTCAGAATTTAGTCTAATCTTTGGCCCAAGGAACCACATTGACAGAAAGTGTAAATTATTCAAGAAAGGGTTATATTCAACAACAGAATTTCTGGTTCTGCGGGCAAGGCTTGGATCTGGGTGTATAGAACTACAGCCTTTGGTGTTGAAGGTTAAGAAGGCCCAGGAAAGGCTCTTCAGGTCCAGCATAAGTAGCTGGTGGCCAGGCTCTGCCTCACTTCTCACTGTCTGCACCCAGACAAACACTCAACAGATCACCCAGGGGTGCATGCTGCCACCAGGCACCTGATCCATGTGATGATGAAGAAGGCTTTGGCATCCTTCTCTGTGGCCAGGGTCAGCTCCAGAAAACTCAGAGAACCTCAGCCAGTGTGCCAAAGTGGCTGCTTGAAAGTGTCCTAAATAGACCCAAGTTGCTCTTTGATTTTAAATAAAGGACATGGGAAGGTGTGTGGGCTCATCTATCCCCTGACCCAGCATGGGATCCTGGGTACCCTGCTTGGGCACAGGCTCCCTGGGTGTAGAAAGACTTGTGGCCTAGGGTGCTGTGAGGGTCCTGAGCAACAGAAGAAGGGAGACATGAAGGGGAAGTGGTGGCAGGTCTACCCACTTTGACTTCTGCCCAGTGTCCCTGGACACACCACTTGAATCAGGATGCTCCTGGTCTCACCACTTCCAAGAGCTGGAGCTACCAAAATACCCAACCCTTTCTCAGGTTTGGATCTAAGAAACAAGGCTTGAGGGGGAAGCTCCTATTCTCACTGTCCTGCGGGAGCCATGAGCACCAGGGACCCAACCTCGCTGCCATGGAAGAGTGTGGGTGAAGACCAGAAGCCACCAGGACTACTTGCATGCATTGCCAGAGTGATTTGATCCTGTGCATGCATCACACTGATAAAATGTTGGATATTTTTTTCTATGTGTGCTGGTATTGTTTGTATAATATCTAATAAAAACGTATAATAAATATGAATAAAGCCAAGCAATAAAAAAAATAAAATAGAAACCCTACCTGTGTACTTGTATTTCTCATCTTGCTTCTGCGCTGCTGTGGGTTTATGTTACATCACATCATTCACAACCAGCAGGAAACCATGGAAGGCAGTCCCCATGGTCCTGCCCCCGGGGTGATGGTTTTGCTCTTGGGTGTGTGAAGCAAGTGTCTGCCGCCCCACAGAGAACTGTGTCGGGCAGCAGAGCCCTGGGGCGGGATGGGAAGGTTATCGGGGAAGTTACAGCCTTTCCATGGACGAGAATGTTCTCAGGTCCCCTCCAAAACACCGCTTTTCCTTAGGGTCTCGGGATCCTGCTCTGTCCCCGAGCAGAGG
>NW_008683740.1:0-5373 GCF_000695815.1 Acanthisitta chloris | reverse complement strand
ATTGCTGCTCTCAATTCCTTCCCCACTGAAACTTTAGCTGTCCCTGCAGTTGCCATGACCAATTTGTAGGACCTTGCACTTCATTTTATTGAACAACTTTCATAGTGGTTGTCAAACATGGAAGGAACTGTAGTATGGAAAGAAAGAAGGTACAAATTCATGACTAAGACAATAATTCTATTTTACAGATGTTCTCTCAAACATAATTACTGACAGTCATAGAAACATCAAAACCTCTTCTGTGCTGTCTGAATTTATATGTTGGTTATCCATTTGTCAGATTATTGGAAAAATATCTTTGAGATCACATTAATTCTTGTGCATCTGTATTGGCATCATCAATCTCCTGGAAATGCAGAATCAGAGAAACATCTCCTTGTGTTGTTCAAGTGAAATCGTGTTTTATGACCATAACACCTGACCCCAAAAACCTCTTAAACTGTTCTGACAATTTCTTTTCAGGCTTTTGCAATAAATTGTACTCCTTTTAGTACTTCAAGGCTTTAAAAAAGTCATGTATGTGTTCAAGGCCTTGCAGAGTCACTGGGGGTTTTAAGGTGTATTTGATAACTGTATTTTTTACCTAGCTAGTCCAACTTTTAGGATCTCTATATGATAACCACAAGTGAGTGTGGGGTTGAAAGATTCTGGCACTTTTCTGGTCTAGATGAAATGAATTATTGCAATCAGCCCACCATCTAGAAACCTCAGCAATTCAATTAGCACTAATTGAAATGGTAATTGGTAATGTCAGCCCAAAGGCCACAAAACAAATGAGCCTTAAATCTGAACTGTTCCCTTATCTCCAGCATTTAGATTTATATCCTGGAAATGGCTATTGACATAGAAATGCATTTGTTGGCAACTTTGCTGGAAAAATTCCTGGAAGTGTCTCAAATCAAACTGAAAGTATAAAACTGGAAGAAGGACTCATGAATGTACTGTAAGGTATAACTCTGCCCTGGCAAGAAGAAAGGTAAAACATCCAGATGCTCTTTTATTTAAAGACAGGATTAATTGTCCCTAACTTAAGATGTTTATGGCATAAACTTCCACTTCTTAGCTAAGATTTTAGTTCAAGGGTCTATTAAGTGGCACCTAAAGCCACGTCTAATGACCCCTAAAATCCATTCCACTTCTTAGCTAAGATTTTAGTTCAAGGGTCTATTAAGTGGCACCTAGAGCCACGTTTAATGACCCCTAAAATCCTGTCTGATGAGCAGCTGCTGCTCCAGAAGGTCACACATTTTCTCTGAGTCCTATGTCATGTTTTGCTGGCTACAGATGTATTTTTGGGATGCCATGGAGCATCCCAAATGGCAGTGGATACCAAAGCTGAAGAAATGAGTCATGCCCATGGTGCCTAGAGTCTTCATAAGGGAGTGGAGATCCTTATGGGAGGAACCAGTCTCCCAGTTTCTGGCTGCAATGGTGAAAGAATGCCCACATGTAAAAAAAGCAGTGTGATTTGAGATGTCATAGGACACCTGGCCTGGCCTCCAGCTGCCTGAGGAGAGCACAGGTCTCCCATAATTCACATCCCTCAGCAAATATCACAGACAACCTCAATGGCACAGGATACCTATGCGTGGACAGCTGAAACGAGCCCATATATCTCTGACTTAGGAGCTGTAGCTCATGTTTAATGTTAGGGGAAGTTAATTCTGGCTTTTATGCCCTTGCTTAGGAGTATTCTCTGGATGTATTCTGTGATTCAATACCAGGGATCCATGCAAAAGAGAGGGCATCAGTTTTCCACACTGTGGATACAACACTCCCACTCAGCTTTGAAACTGAGGATGGGGAAATGAGAGTGACATGAGTCCATGTGGATCTCAGCACTTTAGGGTTCTAACCTTGTCTCAGCAGGTTATTTAAGCAGCTGACTTGGCCAGATTCTTGACATAAATCTGTTTGTGGAATATCCACCCTGAGCTATCATGGTAAGCTTATACACTCCGAACAGACAAATAAGGACACGGAGAACTTAGGGTCAAATCTTCAGCTGAAGGCAATGCAGCCAGTACCTGGTGAAGCATCAGAGCTTTTAATGGAAAACTGTCTAGCTGAAAATCCATTTCCACAGCTCCTGAGGGGATGTATGTGCACATGACACCTGGTGTGCTCCAAGGGAAGCCATAGGACAAACGAGTTTCCTAAACCAGTAATTTATTGAGGCTGTGGTCCAGAAAGACACTTAAACAACTATCTGAGTGTCTTTCATCATTGCTGTGAAAGGGAATAGAGCTGAAATCTCACAACAGCTTAAATATCTTATTCTAGTTTGTCAGAAAACTACTTTGTCTGACTGATCTATTAAGCTGCTCTACCCAGCTGGAAAATGCTCTGCACTTTCATGTCCTATATCATTCCACCACTCTGTTTATTTTGCCCATTAATGAGATGCTTTCAGAGTGGCTTAGATAGAATCAAAATATTATGATCTCCCCACCTTCAGGGTTTGGCAGGACATAAAGAACAGGCCAATACAGCTGACCAGCCAAGGAACAGATTATCTGTGATGGAGAGATAGTGTCACGTTGCTGTTGCAAAACAATTCCCTGCACGTGTGAGAGGTTGGGGTTGAATGCATTAAAGAAATGAACTTGCAAAGAAAATAAGATGTGTTTGTAAGCACAGAATGCTCATCTAGGAGTTGCACAACCTAAAAACAGCCTATGAGTGCCCCTTGGAAACCTACTACTATGCACAAGAAGAAACTTTCAAATGAGGATTTAATGAGAAGAGGACATTTCCTAAATGAATCCAACTTCAGAGAACATCAAAAGTTACCAAAGGTGACGATCTATGAATGAACAAAAATGTGTGTTATAATTTTTTGAGATGGAAGCAACTCCAGACATCAAATTTATTTTCACCCATCACTCCTGTAAGAAGCGAACAACTTCTCCTATATATATTTTTCGCTTCCCAATTAACAACAGATAGAACTTTTCTGGTGGATGTTAACTGTAAACTTACAGAGTGTAACGTTTGTATTACAGACCACTGTAATGATCAAACCATCATAACACACCGAAGGATTCTAAATATGAGCAGGGCCATATAAAAATTAATGAGAACACAGTGTATATTCCTATAGTTCCTTCTCTGGAGGAGGTAACATAATGAGAGATGATGAAAAAACAAAGTATTGCAGTAAACTCAGTCCTGCTGTAAATACACACAACTCTATAGACAACTGAATCTGCTCTTGTCCTGAGCCACATTTAGGATGTGAGGTCTTGTGCTGGTTTGGGCTGAAGTAGAGTTAACTTTCTTCCCAGTGCTAGTATGGGGCTCTGCTTTGGGTTTGTGCAGGGCACAGGGTTGGTAATTCAGAGATGTTTGTGTTGTTGTAGAGCAGAGCTCACCCAGAGCCAAGGACTTTGCTGCTTCCCACACTGGTGAGGGAGTTGGGGCTGCATGGGAGATTGGGAGGAGACACAGCTGGGACAGGTGACCCAACCTGACCAAAGGGATATTCCATACCATGGGACATCATGCTCAGACATCATGCAAGTGGGAGGAAGAAGAAGGAAGTGGGAGATGTTTGGAGTGAAGACATTTGTGTTCCCAAGTAACCACAACACGTGCTGGTCCCTGCTCTCCTGGGGGTGCTGAACACCTCCTGTCTGTGGGAAGCAGTGAATTAATATCTTGTTTTGCTTTGCTTGTGTACACAGATTTTGCTTTCCCTAGTAAATTTTGCTATCTCAACCCATGAGCTTTTCTAGCTTTTACCCTTCTGATTCTCTCCCCCATCCCACTGGTGGGGCAGTGTGTGAGCAGCTGTGTGAGGTTTGGTGGCTACTGGGGTTAAACCATGACAGGTTTCCAACCCCACAGTGCTTTCATTCCTTCTGTCTCACATTAAAGCAGGTCCATTACTTTCACTAAATGGAGCATGGCATCTTTTTCAATAAGTGCCTGACTATAAAACCCCCCAAATATATCTAGAGCATAGCATGAGAGAAACAGCTTCCTATTCTGGTTGTGCCTTTGATTTTACAAGCCTCTCTCCAAGGCTAAGGTAGGCTGGTGTGCCAGAGTTCCTACAATGGTTCAGTGTTACAAGAAGTGTCTAGAGACTCTACTGACACACTGGTACCCTCAACATGAGAAGGACATGGAACTGTTGGAGCAAGTGCAGAGGAGGCCACAGAGCTGCTCAGAGCACTGGAGCATCTCCCTGTGAGCACAGGCTGAGGGAGTTGGGGCTGTTGAGCCTGGAGAAGAGAAGGTTGTGTGGAGAGCTCAGAGCACCTTGCAGGAGCTGAAGGGGCTCCAGGGAAGCTGCAGAGGGATCTGTGTTAGGAGCTGCAGGGACAGCACAAGGGGCAATGGGCACAAATTGAAAGAGGGGAAATATAGGCTAGATACTAGGAAGAAGTGTTTTCCTGTGAGGGCAGTGAGATACTGGCACAGGTTGACCTTGAGAAACCTGGTCTAGTGGGGATGTGTCCTTGCCCAGGGCAGGGGCTTGGGACAAGGTGATCTCTAAGGTACATTCCAACCCCTGAACTTCTACTACTCTATGATACCTGTGTTCTAATTCCCCAGCAATCAGCATGAAGTTTCTTTTATGAATGCTGAAGTTCCTGCCTGGAATATTCATCTAGATTTCCTTCCTCCAAAACTCCTGGGCACAAACAAAAAGTTGTTAAAATACTGGACTTTCTGGGAGATTGACACATTTGCTGTGTTCAGGGGAAATTGCAAATCTCAGATTTGCTGATGGGTCAAAATAAGGTTGAGTGGTTTGGGGGTTTTACTTCTAAAAACATTTTGCCATGACTACATAGTTTTCATTATAGATTTGATTCCATCAGCATCATAGTTTCTCCCTAATTGGCAGCACATGCTAGAACTGTTATTTCCTGCTAGTGATTAGGAATTTTGAAAGCATGCTTATCTCTTTCTTTGTGTCCAAAGAAGTTTCATCAACCTCAGAAGCACTTTTATCAGATGTATGGGGAGGAAATCCATTCAGTCTGAGTGTCAGGAGGAGACAGCATTGAGCAGATTCCTTGAATTGATTGAATGTTTGCAGAGGCCTTCACAACCCACAGTGGGTTGTTCTAAAAGGTGGAGGAACTTTCTTCACTTAGAATCATAAAAGCAACTAGATTGGAAGAGACCTCAAAGACCATCGAGTCCAACCCTAAACTTCTTAGGAACAAATTGCCTGGTCCCATACAGATGTGAATTTAATTGATGGGGAAGTAATTGAGATTCCTCTTTGCAGCTTAGAAAGAGCTGGGTTACAAGTATGATCCATCTCTGCTCTGATCTCACAGCATGTAGAGATACCAATACGAGCAGTAATGGGTACAAAGATTGAATAACACCCCCAGCTCCCTTAGCCTCTCC
>NW_008683739.1:0-564 GCF_000695815.1 Acanthisitta chloris | reverse complement strand
TGTTTCCAGGTGAGTTTAAGGCTCTGGAAAACTTAGTCCTGAGGGTGTTTCCAGGTGAGTTTCACATTCTGGAAAGCATGGACAGTTCCTGAAGGTGTTTCCAGGTGAGTTTAAGGCTCTGGAAAACTTAGTCCTGAGGGTGTTTCCAGGTGAGTTTCACATTCTGGAAAGCATGGACAGTTCCTGAAGGTGTTTCCAGGTGAGTTTAAGGCTCTGGAAAACTTAGTCCTGAGGGTGTTTCCAGGTGAGTTTCACATTCTGGAAAGCATGGACAGTTCCTGAAGGTGTTTCCAGGTGAGTTTAAGGCTCTGGAAAACTTAGTCCTGAGGGTGTTTCCAGGTGAGTTTCACATTCTGGAAAGCATGGACAGTTCCTGAAGGTGTTTCCAGGTGAGTTTAAGGCTCTGGAAAACTTAGATAGTCCTGAGGTTGTTTCTAGGTGATTTGCAGAGACTGGAAAACATGGAGAGTTCCTGAGGTTGTTTCCTGGTGAGTTTAAGGCTCTGGAAAAGTTAGTTCTGAGGTTGTTTCTAGGTGGTTTTCACATTCTGGAAAACATGGATAG
>NW_008683738.1:0-772 GCF_000695815.1 Acanthisitta chloris | reverse complement strand
AGGCTGACAGGCCTGTAATTTCCCGGACCCTCCTTGCAACCCTTGCAACTTCACCTGCCTTGTACCGCTATTAATATAGTTGGTGATACTGTTAATTTTCTTAGTTCATTGCTGTTTTTTAGTAAATTGTTCATATCTCAACCCATGATTGTTTCCCCCCAATTCCTTCCATCCTGCCGCACGGGGAGGGGGTGGGGGAGTGAGTGAGAGTCATGTGGCCTGTGGTGTTTCAGTGGAAACACTAAATTGGGGAATACCACTCCTAAACCATGACAGCCATATTTGGTGCCCAACATGGGGCACGAAGGGTTGAGATAACAGATGTGACCAGAGTGAGTTGGAAAGAAAGTTGCTATAAGCATTTGCTGTATTAGGTCCAGAGCCACTGGTCACAAAGTTGCTTTGTCTGTTCACATGGTTTTAGTACCTAACCCTGTATGTACTCCCATATTTGAACTATGTGCTTCTTGCAATGATCTTTTTCAGAGTAAGTAGAGGGATGAAAATTGCTTTGTTGCTCTCCTATGTGATATCAGCATTTGCCAGTGTGTCCCTCCTGCTCTTACCTTGGGTGCCACCTCTGGGAATTCATTGATAATCATACCCAGTCCATGGGGAGAGCAGGGGAGAATTATTTTCCCCAGTTTTTCACCCCCATTTTCTCCTTCAGGCTTGTTACAACTGTTGGAGTGGGATCCGGACCCAGAGTAACGATGAATCTCAATATGAGTATAGTCGTTCTCCCTTATTTTTAGTGCTTACAAGATATATA
>NW_008683737.1:617-1367 GCF_000695815.1 Acanthisitta chloris | reverse complement strand
CCCGAGGTTTTGGGGTCCCTGTCCCCCCCAAACCCCCTCAGTGCTGACGGGCACGGTGAAGTCTCTGTCCCGGGGAACCCCCCAGGGCCCAGGCTGGGCTGTGGTCTCCATCCTCAGCCTGCACAAGTGGGGGGGACCGGCGGGGTCTCCCCCCTCTGCCAAGACCACCCTGCGCCTGCAGCTTCCCTGTCGCCTCTGCCCTGCACTCAAGAAAGGTGAGTACCCCGGGGGGAGGGTTGGGGGCTCTCTGTGCCCCCAGACCTGACACCCCTTCCCCAACCCCCTCCAGGCTCCAGCTACGTCCTGATGGGGCGAGCGGGGGAGGATGGGCAGGCTCTGCTGCCCCCCGATGCCTTCGTCCTGCCCTTCCGGGCACAGCAGCAGCAGCTCCTGGGCAACCTCAGCAAGAGGCCGTGCAAGGGCAGTCCCTGAGAGCCCCCCGGGACCCCCGAGCTGGGGGTGACCCCCAATGTATGCAAATAAAGGTGCAGAGATGGAGACTGCGAGTGATGGGGGAGGGAGACCTGGAATTCTCCTCCCTTGGGGGGCACAGACATGGGGTGACATGGGGAGGGGGAACCAGGGCTGGGACACCCCTGGGACCCCTCTGCGACCTCCCTGTGACCCTGTGCCACCATTGTGACCCTTCTCTGACCCCACTGTGACCTCCCTGTGACCTCCCTGTGACCCTGTGCCACCATTGTGACCCTTCCATGACCCCTCCCTGTCAATCTGCTGTCACCCCCTGTG
>NW_008683737.1:0-407 GCF_000695815.1 Acanthisitta chloris | reverse complement strand
AATCCGTGTAGCGGCTCCTTTAAGAGCTGCTTAGGGGGCGTGACTTGTCTTTATGGGCGTGGTCAATGGGGGCGTGTCCTTTAGGTGACAGTCGTCTCAGATCCGCCCCTCTCACGTCCCATAGGTCAGACAGGTTGTCAATCATCCGTGTGCCCCCCCCCCCGGCTGTGATTGGTGAGCTTGTTCCGCCTCTCTCACGTCCCATAGGTCAGACAGTTTGTCAATCATCCGTGTGCCACCCCCCCAGCTGTGATTGGTGACCTTGTTCCGCCTCTCCCCTGTACTCAAAACCCTTTGGTTGGTTTAACGTCAATCACGAGTTTTCTCCCGCCCCCTCGAAGGCGATTGGCTGATCACCGCGCACTGACTCCACCCACACCCTACGACAGCTGTTAATCAACAGAGCA
>NW_008683736.1:0-467 GCF_000695815.1 Acanthisitta chloris | reverse complement strand
TGTGTAGATGCACTCCATATATAAATAGAGGTATAAAGTTTACTCTTAGGTTTGCAATGCTTTCCATTCTGATAGGCTGAAGAGCTTCTAATTGTTAATCAGTGCACAGGGAGTAGATGTCTATCTATGTCATCTAAATGGAAGGAATGTGCCAATATCTAATATAATTATACCTTTGAGATCTTCAGCATAAGGCTGTGCACCTTAATACAACCATTTTCATTCCTGATTTTTTAAGTTTATATTTCAAGTTGATGTTTGTATTCATGTGTGCTTCTCAAAATGAGCATGCAAATGTACTATCCTGATATATCTTTAGAACACATTTTGTTTACTTTAGGCAAAAGAAGCACCTGGAACCAAATAACTATATATATAAAAATTTAGATATGAAAAAAAAAGATCTAAGAGCTGACCTAGAAAATCCTCTTAAGCACATGGGATTGTAAACTGCAATGAGTTCTATG
>NW_008683735.1:1292-18844 GCF_000695815.1 Acanthisitta chloris | reverse complement strand
GGAGAGGAGCCGAGGTGGGTGTCGGGGCACCAGTGCCCGGAGCAAAGCCCGTCCGAATCTCGGTAGCTCGGTGAACGAGTCCCCAGGTATGTTCTCCCCCTCTTTCTCCGCCTCCTCCCAGTTGAAGCGCAAATGCTTCGGCATATCCAGCGATCCAGGAGAATTCTGCCCCCGTTTCCCTCAAACACGGGCCTTGCAGATAACAAGTTTAAACACAAACTCAGAAAGTTTCTCCCCCCTCTCTGCCAACACCCCCGCAGTTTCCTCAGGAAGCCCTTTTGGGAGTTAACCCTTGTGAGCAAGCGGACAGTCAGTTCGTTGGAGAGTCTTTTACTTACTCCAGTGCTGGAAGCCAGAGTTGGGCTCTACGATATCCTCTTCCACCTCTTAAGACTTCCTTGCTTCTCTTCACAGTTCCACGTACTCCCTTTTATTAGATGTAGTGATCTTTTTTCTTTCCATCTTGGTAGTTGTACATTGGTTATGAAACATGGGAGAATGGTAGGTTTTAATAGAAAGGTGAGGAAGGGTAAATCTCTGGTCAGTTCCCAACCTTCTCCTGCAGTTAATTCCAGCCTGGGACTTCTGTTTTGTACAGTGAGAGGTGTGGGGCTTTCCCATCCCAAGGACAGTCCTCCTTTCACTTCTCCAGGCTCTTGATCGAGAGGACTTAGTCATAACTGGCAGTTCAGCCATGGGCTCATCTCAGACATCTGTGTGTGCTGAGAGCTCTTTTAAAGCATTCTTGACAAGCACGTTTCTATTAAGGATCCAGCTACGTGGATGCAGCTAGCAGACATTGTGAAGAAGGCCAGCCCAGGTGAGAAGTAATACCAGGTTGCACCATGCAGGCTTTGGTTTCCAGAAGCTGGTGACCAGTAGTTGGCAGTAACACTCAGGGACCTGTCTGCCAGCTTCTCTCTTATCTCAGCCATCTCATTTGGGCTGTGTCTGTGATCCACTCTTCCTTAACTTGTCTATCTGGGAAACAGCTCATTTTCCCAGCGTCCTTTCTTATCTGAAGCCTTTCTTCTTTTTGGGTACACCTCCGCCCATGTGGCTGGACAGCCATGTGAGATTGCTAGCAGCGAGGCCAAAGAGCTAGTAGTCCCTGAGCACTTGTATTCTGTGCGCTTCTGTAGTCTTGATGACTCAGTCTGCCTTTCCCTGGAAGAATCCCTGTTGAGAGGTGCTTCTTGGCAATGGACTTCACCCCTCCAGTGAGCACTCAGCAGCTGAAGGAGCTGCCACTGCAGACAGTCCAGAACATGGCACATGGGCTCTGCATGGTTCCTGTCCTAGCTACTTCCAAGTTCCTTTTCCCTTGCTCTGCTAGAACTTGCCATGCAGCCCCTCTCAATTCCACATTGCTGCTTCAGACCTGAAGAATGTGGGATAGATATTATCTGGGTGATGGTTCTGGAAGGATGAACTGCATCACCCTCAGTTTTTGGAGCTAACCACAGAATAGTATCTATAAAATAGAGAAATTGACAGTAGAAGTGAAGTCAGTGAGGAGCCTTGCCTGGACAGGGAGTCTGTGGCTAGGAAAGTTTTGCCATATGACCATGCTGTGAGCACTGTGAACCTGCAAAACCTGGATTCTTGCTTTTCCCTTTTCCCAATCCTGAAAGGGTGTTTCAGAGGTGAGAACAGCAGTGCAATCCCTCTTATCTCTCTTTCTGGGCCCATAGCCTGCTTCCTCATTCCACAGGACTCTTGCTGATCTGCACTTTACACTCTGTGACTTATCGTTGACAAGGCAGTATTTGTAAAGCAGTCAGATGAGGGGGAGGAAACCTGGTTATTTAAAGGCCATTTAAAAATGTCTCCCCTCCTGCCTTTCACCCTCAAATTCTTTTCTGAGGTGTTTAGAAATGACCCCTCTGCATACACCCACAGGAATCTAAAAGGGAATCCAAGGAATTTTTCCTGTTTTCTATATTCCCAAGCTGGGGCTTCGATAGGTGCAGGGAAACCAGTAGTCTATTTTGGCAGCACCGGCTGACCCAAAGGCAGGCATGAAGCTGCACATCCCGCAGTACGACTTATTCCAGCTCCTCTCTCTTCTCCCTGTTTGCCTACAACGTGATACATTTTGAACATCTCTTCAGATCAAGACTTGAGGGCAAACTCTGATCACATTTTCAAGTTTCTTTGAGGGCTAAAATGAACATACCGATGATTTTTTCCTTTGTCACACGTCTCCAGCAGCGAAGGCTTAACACAGCTGTGCAGGGCAGTTCTGCAAGAGGTGTGCATCAGATGTCCATCAGATGGTGCACAGCCCGAGTCAGAAGTAGAGGACTCAGCAGTTTGCACAACTGATGCATCTCACAGCTTTTGGGTACTGTGACAATGGAAAGTCCCTTCTACAACTTCACACAGCCTCCGTGCTTTCCCACTGTGTTTCAAGCACTGAATAGTACCTCCAGGTGACACTGATTGATCTTTTGTGTTGGTAATTTATTTGATTGCCTTCCTTTTCATCCATTTTGTCTGCTGCCTTCCTATTCCAAGGAAAGATGTGTTCAGCTGCTAATGTTGGGTTCGCATTTGAATAGGCTTCAGCCTCCTGCTTCCCTTTTAGGGCAGCTTTAGGAAGTGATAAAATTTGTCAGGGTTGCATTTTTTTGGATGTGTTTGGGAAGGGGTCTCATATATGAGTGAAAACTCCTGACTAGCTGCACTGTTTTGTCTCTTAACGTCCTTCCTCTAGTCATATTTTTTGAAGGTAAGAGGTTGCAAAGGATAGGGGATTGGGAGACGAAGTGCAGGCTTTGTCTTCTGTGACAAAACAAGGATGAAACCATTCCATGTGCCATATGAGTTGGGACACCGATTTATTTTTTCCCCTCTTCTTATGGTTTTCAGTGGATCTACTTGACACAAGCACTGCGCAGGGTGAACTGGGCTGGCTTCCAGACCCTCCGGAAGTAGGGGTGAGTACACACATTCAAGGAAGGGGAGCCACTGGGAGTACTAAATGATGCAAAAGCATAATCTGTGTTGAAATTTCACCCTACATCCCAAAATTGAGCTCCTGCAGCTCCATCATCTCCTAGACATTTTCCTGCTTTGTAAATCTCTCTCCCTTGCTGCCCCTTCACCTGTGCAGCCTCATCCACTAGCCAGATTTTTAAGGACTGATGCCTTGTTGACCTCAAGTTGCTCTTCTGATGCCTATTGACTTTCGGTAACTCTCAGTGATTAAACATGCCCTCAAAATATAGTTTCCATGAAGTAATAAAGCAATGGAGGAAAAAGAAGAAATGAAGTAATCATTCAGTTTTTCATTCTCACATGCTGCAAAAAAGTCTCATGCCTCTTTTTCCAGGCAAACAGGCATAGCAGAAGTTTTTCTGACTCAAAGTCTCTCAAGAAATTAGAAACTTTGTCAGTTTAAGGTTGCTCTGCCTTTTTTTTCCCCTTGAGTACTAAACCAAATAATTCAGTTACACATTTTTAAATTAAGCAGCTGACTGAAGAAAAGACTCTTAACTCATGGGGCAGCAATCTGCCCTTCTGGGTGGGCTGCAAGGTTCCAGGACCTTACACCCAGCCCTAATGCTGTCTTTGGTTCACACAGCTGCTAATGAGAGAGGCATTTCCCTTTGTTTCATTACTATAAAATGAAGTTGATGGAAGTGCTTCAAAAATATGCTCCTGAAACCACTGCAAAACTGGCCCCCAAAAGACATCTGAACTCTCAGCTATTTTTGTACAGCACAGCTGTTTTGTAAGTACAGTTGAACAGTCCCTCTAGTGTCACAACCTACATTATCAAAGGTGGTTTCCTCTCTAACAGCAGGACTGCGGGAGTGGTGGTAGGAAGGCACAAAGAAAAGGGAATTTAGGGACTACACTGCAGTAGTTAGAAAGACATATGTTAATAATAGTTTCAGTTCCTCATCCATACTCTTGTCTTTCTAGCAAGCCCCAAGCTCTTCTATGGAGAAAGAATCTTTACCTTTGCTGCTTATAAAGTAGACCTGGGTTGAGCCTGTTCCTAACTCATTTTCATAACTTTCCTCTGTAATGCACTGTGGCTGGTTTAAATTCACCCCAGCCTCCTCCTCCTGGTAGTCTTGCTGGGTGAAGTAGAGCCAGACAGTGAGGTTCTCCTGTACTGGCATAACTGCATTTGTTTCATTAGAACAATTGATTTGATTTTTATTATTATTATTATTATTATTATACCCTACTCAAAACAGGTGCCCTAGTTAGACATACATGTAGATCATGTTTTGCCCATTGTTCCCTTTGTTGTCCCATCAACTGTCTATGTGGTAATTTTACCCTAATACTAGGCTCCAGGCATGCTCAGGATGAAGACTGCCTCTTGAAGAGATTGTAAAAAAAGCACTGAAAAGTGCATTCTAAAAAAAAATAAATCTGATAGAAAGCAAATAAAACCTTTATTACAGAACATCTGATTTTTGCACAGTAGGTTCACAGCAGTGCAAGGAGTTGGCATACCCTTCTGCATGTGCTACATCTGCTACTTAAAATATGTATGTTCAAAATTGTAACTGAGAATTGTGGAAAATGCTGGAGACCATGGTCTGAGAGCAATCAAAACTAATAGATCAGGATGCTGATGACTGATAAAATAACAGAGGATGAAGAATAGATTCATTGATTTCTGATGAGCAACTCTTTTGCGGAGATTTGTCTAATTATGTCATTTCCCAATAACTGTTAGGTGGAAGGCTGACAAATTGCCACAAGCAAAAAGGGGACAATGGGCAATTCTCTTGTAATCAGAACTTTGAACAACCATTTCTGAAACCATTTTTTTCCAAAATGAAAAAGTAAATATGTTCAAAAAACCCCCTGAAATTAATTCAGAATGGGTTTTGACACAAAAGAGTTAAGATTAATACTGAATAGTCCGACTAGCTCGATTAGTAAAAGGCTGGAAATATCTGAGCTGTACTGCATACACAGTTGAAGGGTGTATTTCATGTAACACTGCTACTTGTACCTAACCTCAGATGCCAGAGATTTCCCATCTGTGAGCTGGATTTGTGTCAATATACTTATCACACCGAGGAGGAATTTGCTGTGAGGAATTTTCATGCTTTATATGGACAAGGCCTCCAAGGCATAGTCTAGAAGAGGTTGGATAAGTCTGTGGAGGCAGAATTACACCTTTGTTTTCTCCTCACTTTTAGCCAATGACAGTGAATGAAGTGGATTGCCATGTGTGGTGGTTTCATGGTCAGATTTGGTCTGTATCCAGTATAGACAAAGCTTCTGTTAACATGCACTCGGCCTAAGAATGCTGAGCTGTACACCAGTCAGTTTTGAACAACACTTCTAGTAGTTCAAAACTTCTAGAGTACATTCACTAGCATCTTGCCTAAGCTTAAAGCTGGTCTTTAAGTGAATGTTTCTGTACTTTAAGTAAAGTGTCTGTAGAATTTTGTTTGCTAAATGGTTTGTGCTACTTACTTTGTAGTAGCTGTTTAGAAAAGGTTTCATTCATTTTAGGCTACTAGTGGAAATTAGGTTTTTAAAAAGGCAGGCTGTAGTTCTTACAATCCTACAATCTACCTTACCACCCACCACCCTCCTCTTCCATCATATAACAAATTTCTTGATAATTACTTTTGTCTTTGAAGTTTTGCAACAGCAATACCAGCTGGATATAGGGAGGTGTATTACAGTACTAGTGGTATATTTCCACCATTTAAACATATATCAGAGAGCTAATCATGACCGCTTTGAAGGTGTCAGGTTCGGAATTTACTTACTTTAACTTTCCTTTAAGACTCCCCATGCTGCACAAACAGCCTGGTTCCTCGAACCATTTTCATAAATCACTGAAGCCATCAAAAAAGGACTTCTAAAATCCCATCAGGATCAAATTCAGTTATCAGGTATAGTAGCATTGACTCTTGGCAGCTTGTAAAATAGTAGCATAAAAATTATTTATCTCTAATTTGCTTTCAAGTACAATTGCATCATCTTTGAACAGGTTGTGATGAGGAATCGTGTTATCCTCTTGTGTTTTGCTTTTAATAGACAAACCCCTGAGCCACCCAGCCTGGCTTTGAAGTTAGCCTTGTTCTGAGCAGGGGATTAGAGTAGAGACCCAAAGGTCCTTTCCTCCTAAATATTTCTGTGTTTCTGTGATAGCTTTACATTGTTTTTTGTTAGAATTCTGAGCTTGAATTTTTAGCTCAGACACAAAAATCAGTTTTACCTGATTTTATGTTTTGAACTCCGTAATGTCTGTTCAATGGATTTTCTGTATCAGTTTATGTTGGCCTATGATACAACATATTAGGCAATCCAATATTTGTCTTTAATTGCTATGATTATCTCACCCACAGCTTGTGAGCCTAACTCGAAATTTTCCTTTTATCCAAAATTTCCAATTTCCTTTTTGTGTATGTGAATAAATAGTATTTGCATAATCCAGTCATACTTTCATGACTATACGTGAGTACTTAAGTTCCAAGCCATTTGTGCTGGAGAATGCTGCACACTGGGCTGCTCAATATGACCTTCTCTCTCTAAGCTGTTGAATGGATGGCAAATTAAACACACTTTATTCTAGTTTAGCGGCTGTATTTTCTTGGGAGGTATGCTTTCACCAGTTCCACAGCTGTCTTTGCTTTTTGAAAGGTCCTTTTTCACAGTGACTTTGTTTTTAAATTGGATGTATATTCATCACATGAACTCTGCTGCAGCCATTAATTGCCAAATTGTGTCATATTTATTACATATTAAAGGTGCAGCAATGCTCAGTTCTCAACTGGTAGCTGGTTTATGGAGCTTATTTTCCCCAACTTATATTCCTGCATGGATCATATATTAAAGCTTCCACATGATTTTCTTAGTCTCCTTTCTAGGCTGCCATTGTTCTCAATCTCCTGTTCATGGAGAGGAGGAGATAACCTTTTTCTTGTCTATTCCATGCTCTTGCTTGCTTCCACACATGCATAAGAGCATTGCTATCAGTTTTAAACTTTCTACTAGGTTTCCCAGTCTGCATGGCAACTGATCTGCTCAACTTTCCCAAAGTCTACCTTTGAACAGGACTAAGGATGTGCATTTAATCACAGTGACCTAAGGCATCCCAGAGGCTATTAATAAATAGCCACTAACTGCAACTATTGTGGGTCCAAAAACACTTGGAAACTTTGTAAATTATATAATTCTTGTTCAATTCTACACCCTGTGTTTCACGGGAAGTCTGATTACGAACATAGCAGCTGTCAAAGCTATGTGAATATGATTTGAGTAAACCAAAGATCAGATTTTAAATTTTTTTTGATGCTGTTGTCCTCTTAAATCCCAGGCATAGTTCAAATTCTACGCTGCTGAACTATTTTCTTTAGGTAATAGACTGTATCAAGTACCAGTGACTTGTCAGCAACTTTTTTGTCACTGAGCACACAATAACTTTTACATGCCTTCAGGTTCTAGCAAGGTGAGGCTGTGTTCTACCAGGCTAAGAGGTCCCAGATGTTGATATCAGCTGATGGCTGGTTTCTGTTTCCACGACTTGTGGTGGTCAGATAGGCGTGGTCATGAAGGAAACTGCTGTGTGCCACACAGCCCTTAACCTGCAAGCAATTCCAGCACAGCACTCCTATCTCGTTAAACGTGGGCACTTCACCTAATCAGAATCCTTGGGACTTTGCTCAGATAGTCCTGCCTGGAATGAGTCTCAGCCAGTCAGCTTTTTGTAGCATCCTAAGGTGGTGTGAAAACTAGCCATCAGAAGTGCTATTCTGTGCACCTTCTCCCACAGCTGTTGGCAATACATGTCCTGTAAGAGTTAACTCAAAGGAGTGTCATCACCTCTGAAGCTGGAGTAGAGTAGCAACATACACCTCAGACTGCTCTTAGTTTATGTATCAGGTATAGGGGATTAGCTCCTCCGAGTGAACAGGATCTGTACAGAAATAAAGGACAAATGCTTAGTAAAGTCAACAACTACCTGGAAATGGGAATAGCTGTGGATTTAGGGTTGTATTCTGACATGACCTGCTGCTGTTGATATGTGGCCTGGTGGAGATAGTTGTCAATGATATTCTATTAAGTGAAAATTAGTGACTTCTGTGGATTTGGGAGAGATGGAAAATAGATGTTATGTGTATCCAGATATACTTTACTAAGAAGGGTGAGAAGTGGGAGTAAAAAAGGTCAAATGAGAGCAAGTAAAGGGTAAATTAATAGCTGTACAGTGTTCAGATTGCATGAGCTACCAACCAGATAGCCTAGGATGGAGTCACTGCCACAGACCCAAGTAACAATCTTGGCTAGTGCACTCAGTGTTGTGACCAGAAGGGCAGAAAAGAGCATGTTCTGAGCCAAACTGAAGATGCTGTACAACCATGACATTCATCATCACAGCTGCCCAGGCACTGCAGTGGTGACAGCACTGTTGCCTAGCAGCTTTAGAAAGCTGATTCACCCTTTTATAGCCATTGAATGAGTGGACAAGGTTCACTGAACTTCCTCATGTCAACACAAAAGTAGCACAAGTCAGCTGGATCTTCGAGATGAATCTGCCTATAGCATGGTCCTCCAAGAAAGACTAACAGGCTATTTAAATTAATAATAGTAATAATAATAAAAACCCCAAAACAAAACAAAGCAAAGCAAAACAACTTTTATTATAATACCAACCAAAATAGTGGTGAGTTTGCAGGCAGGCAGGCTAGGAAGAAAAGGCTTTATATCTTTTGTGGCCTGCAGTGTCCCTGCTGGATGAACCTATGCTTTGAAGTGTGATTCTTACCATCTCAGAGGTGGATCTGCAGAAAAATATGCCCATGATTTCTCAGAAGGTTATTTCCATTGTTCTTAAGACCTCGTTCCTGGCTTCTCTATGCATGACCTGAAGCCTGCCAGCTTCTCACATGACTTTCTTGCTTCCATCTGCAGCTTTTCTTCTCCAGGCAGGTTTGATCATCTCAAGCAAAAGGCACAATTACCCCATCCCTGTGTGGGATTCCACCTGATCCACCTTTAAAAGGAACTTACACAAAGAGAGCAAGTATTGCCCATCGCCATCAGACTCATTTCCAGATTTTCTGTAAATACTAGAAGGGTACTTAATACACCATACAAAACCAGAACTCACAATACAAAGCCCTTTACCTTGAAAAAAAAGTCACTTACATTTACAATGAATCCTATGCAATGTACAATGTAGTGCAAAAATAACATGAAAGCTAACATTTATTTTATTGGTAATATTATCTTAGCCATGAGTTCTGAACCCTTGAGATGCACCATCTGATTTTTCACTCCTGTCCTTTTGTAGTTACTGATAGTGAGTGTTCGCAAAATAGGTATATACAAAACAAGTGTTCCCAAATAGGTAAGTGAAATGCTGGACTAGAGTATCATTATCCCTCATCTAGTAGCATCTGTTGTGACTAGAACAGTTTTCATGCAAGAGCTTAATGTGGCCAGACAGTTCAGAGAATGAGCAGACAGCAGAACTTGGGTTTGATAAACAGGTTCTGTAATCAATGCACTGGAGCTGTGGCTCACATTAGTACCTTATCTTCCCATAAGAACATGAGTACAAGTTAAATTGAAAGGCCATGGGTGGGATCAAGGCCTATGTGCTAGTGCCCTAAAGAGCTAGTAATTACATAATGCAGTTGCTCCTCCCTGAAAATAATCAATGGATCATTGTGGGGAAAAAAATACCATCCCACCCATAAAGATACTGTAAATAAGTAAACATCAATTCTATGTTCAGTTGTGTCAAATGTTCCATGATGATGTGATGAAATCAAAATTGCCTGACCATAGCCAAATGATCAAAGACATAAAAGCAGCCTCTGCTGTTCTCAGATTTAAAGTTATAGGACTCATGAAGTGTCTAGATGTCACCACACTTCTTTCATCACCGTTGTCTAAATTGTCTTCTACACCAGCAAAAGATCTTCAAAGACTATTGAGAAACTTTCAGTGAAGGGTCACAGAAACTTTATTCTGAAACACACCACTGTGGTGCTATTTTTCACTGGCTGGTCTAGCTTTACCTACTGACGATTTTTGCCAGATGTATTTTAGCTGAAGAGAAGCCCTTCATCATATCACGGCAGGTGCCAGCAAGATGCCTCTGTTGTCACAGGCTTTCCTCTGAGGCACTACACTAAGATTGTAGTACAGCTGAACCTGCAATGTACAATTGCCTTCAACTCTGAATCTGTTCCAGGGAGGTTTTTCGGTAATGGTAGCATGCAAATGGTACTATCCAAAAGTCAAAGACACTCCACAGGCAGCCAGGGAAATGGGACAGAAACTGTTCAGTGTCACGAGTTCTGCTAGGTAGTTTCTGGCTTGGCACACCAGGCATGTATTGTTGCTGAAAAAGATTGCTGTTTTAGGGCCTTGCAATTTTTCTTCAGAAAGAGATTTAACGGTTTCTCAATGCTGTTGAAAATTAGATGGTAAAGTGATACACTTGCTATGCACAGGTACACTGTAGCTGGTTGTACTAACTCAGTTGGTCTTTTCATCTTAGTGGAACTTTTAAACACAAAGTTAAACAAGTTATTCAGTTTCAGCATATAAACTCTTAACTTGTCCAGTGTGAACTCTTAACTTTTCCAGTGGATGCATGCACCTTCATTTAGTAACTTTAAGCCTCTTGGCAAGATGCTTGCCTTGTTGTTGCCTTCTGTATATGTCTTAAAAGTATCACTGTGCCTTTCCTCAGGGGTCTGCAGGCCATGCATTGGAAGTCACTGTGCTATGGCAATGTGAAAGCAAATGTTGATATAGGTCACAGCATGCTTATATGAAAGGAGACAGGGCAAATCCCTGGCAAGCTGGAGATGGAGACAGCATTCTTATTGCGAGTCACAAGCTCTTTTGACTCCAGTCTGAGCCTAACAATTTGCTATACTGTCACTGTCTGCTGCCTCTGTCAGAGGCAGCCTCTAACTCTTCATCAGTATAAACTATCTTGGTTTGATTCCGTCTTATAGCTGATGGTAGATCCTAGGAAAAGTAGCCCACAGATGGATGGAGGAATCACGGCTTGTCCTAGATAGGATCCTTGACACAGACCTAACCTAGACAAGGCTCGATATATAGAAAAAGCAGAGTAAGCCTTCCTTAGGCTTCAGAGCTTCAAACTGTGTATAATCAATTTCATTCATCACGGCAGGTATTAAAAGGGATATACCTTATCTTATCTTTGGATTTTCACTCACATAGCAGACCAAACTAATACTGTTTACTACAAATATCTATATTGGTGCCTTTCCATATTGTCATTCAAGTCATGCTGAACTGCTTTCATAAAGACATTGTCTCCACCATTGCTTTCTTTATACGGAATCCAGCCTAGCAATGGGAGGAAAGTTGCCACCTTTTTTTGTGAACTTGCAGTGTTCTGAGGTTATTGAGATATTGCTTTTGCTTTGAGGTTGTCATTCACTTAACACTAATTGCCATGCTGGAATTACTGTGCGTTGTATTATAACACCACACCAAGACTTTGAAGAACAAATCTCTGGAACTAAGTGCTTGTGTTAGTATATGGGTTCCTGAGAAGTGCAGAACACTGTTTTGTTCTCAAATCCATTCTTAGACTTCTTAGAAAGTCAAGCTACTAAGTTATGGTGCCCTCCTGCATACATTGGCATTTGTTTTCTTAGCAGCTTCTAAAGAATTCTAAAAGATTGTACAAGTTTGAAGACTAGTGTAAATACAGGTTAGACTTCAACTTAACAAAAAAAAAAAAAGAGTTTAAAAGGAGTTTTAAAGAATAGCATTTAAAGAGTTTGCTTGGAGCAGGGAATTGGACTAGATGACCTCCAAAGGTCCTTTCCAACCTAAGTCTTTCTATGATTCTGAATCTCATGAGAAAGTTTTCTCTAGCATCATAAAACCACAAGCTCACTCACTGCTATAATGAGGAAGTCTGACTCACACTGTCCCCCACTTCTCCTGGAAGAATGTTGCCCATCCAATGGCCAAACTGATGACTGGAGTAAGGATACAGTGTCTGGAATGAAGTGGGTAGAAAGCTATATTATCAAATGAGGTTGATTCAATGTCATTGGCAGACAAACTGGAGAGCCAAGTCATTAATATTGATTGAACCAGACTTTACCACACATGTTTATTAAGAACATTACATTAAAAATCAGAGGCATACATTTTGATTTTGCAGCAGATTCTTTGAGGATGTGAGACAGTTGCCTAGCAACTTCTGGTGTCATCACCCTTTCATTAAGTGTTGTATGTAACAGTTTTCCTCTACTACTTTGAATTTAAAAGCTTCACTGAATAATGAAAAGAAGTCAGAAGCATATTTAACAATAGTTCTGTATTGTTAGCATAAATAATATCCTCATTTTACTTCCTTTACCCATCAGCAGTAGAGTCTAGAAAACCCATGTCTGACTGCCTTGTTATTGCTTTGCACCACACTGCATACGAAACTGTGCAAGAGTCAGTGCCAAGCATCTTTGCCCTGAAGAGCTCAGTCTGGAGGAAGCTGGGCTGAGATGAGCTCAGAAATATTTGGGTTAGCAGTTGGATTTTTTCCAGCAGTAGAGTTTAAAGAATTTTTTTTATTTTCTTATTTTTTCACTAGAGTTGTCACTATTGAAAATCAAACTTTGGGCCTGTATCACTTTAGTTTTGAAAATAGTATATTTAGGACATGCATCACAACAGCTCATGTCTTTTGGTGACACATGCAAAAACTACTTTCTGGTGACACTTGTCTGTGGTACTGCCTTAGGATAAACTCCTAATGGAAACTTGTCCAACTCTGGGCCTCCAAATGCAATTAAGCTTTTCCCATCAGCTCAGTGGAGGCAGACGCTCATGGAAAAATACTTCTAAAAGCCAGTCCTAACATTAGCAGTTTCTTAAGAAAACTACTTTGCTCTTATTCTCCTTCCAAAGTTCTTTTCTCCTATTTCAGTATACTTTCAGGATATGTTGTAAATTTAATCCTGTAGCATTTTCCAGAAGATTTTCAGTGAAATAATGCAAGAAGTGATCTGTCAGTCTGTTTCTCTCTTTTGCTATCAGAAGTCCTTTAACCTTTAGTTAGTGAAATAAGTGTAAATCCTGTGTGGTGCAGGTATATGCCAGCTGGATCAGATTAAGAGGGTGGGGTAACACTGGAGACTAATTATGTGGAGAAAAAAAGGAACAAGAAGGGACACATAAATACCATTCACAGAACTTCTTGGGAGGAAACTGCTAGTATGCACTTGGTAAATGGTTGAAATCATCCAGATACAAGGTTGTGCTATGAGCAGGCCTTGCTGATACTTTTCAGAGTGGGGCTGTGGAGGAGGTGTGCTCTAAATCATGGCCTAAAAGCAGAACCTTCTTTGGCACTCTGGGGGTCCATCTCTTGTATGCCACTAGCAAAGTAAACTGGCCTGTGGGATCAGAAGGTAGGAGAGAAGCTACAGGGTTGTGCTGTGAGTACAGGAGGTGGTGATGCTGGAGAAATGTGGAATCACATGCTCAGCCTATAAGACTTGACAAGCCTGGAGTAATATAGAGACTGAGGCCTTGCTTAAATTGCATCTTAACCTGGGGTGTGATTAAACCCAAGATGCTTAAACTTGTGCCAATACCTATGTGGGCAGTTGTTTAAATTTAATTTGATTAAACATTTAAAGCATAATGAGAAAGTCAGTCTTAGCATCAGGGAAAAAGGATCTAAGTTATTTTCCCTGTGGACAAAACCTTGCTTTCCAGGTTTTCAGTTCTCATGTGTGACTTACTCAAAAGAAAATGTTCTTTGCATTTTCTATCTGACCCATGGTAAGGAAACAAAACTAGAACTGCATAACATTTGGCAGAAGTGTATGTTAAAATACATATCAAGCCTTATTGGATTCATGCAAGTAGTATTAATGAGGTCATGTAACAAGCTGGACCTATGTTTTCCCCTCAGCCATTATCTACCTGGGGAAGAAGCAGAACCTAAGTATGAGGTCAGGAACATCAACTGAGTTTTTAATAGGTAAATTAGGGTTTGCAAAATATCACACTTAAAGAAGCATGAACTCCAAATTAATGAGTACAGTTCTTCTACAATTTACCCTCCCATTGTGTCAGGCCATCTTTTCTCCTACCCCCAAATGCTGTGCTTTATTTCCAGGGGCAGATAGTAGTCTTGGTCTGGTAGGTCCTTACTGCACACTTGGGATGTGTATGATGGCAGAGAGAAGTGGGAAATACATGGGAGTAGTGGGTCTTTTTCTCAGTCTATGATAAGGCAGTGCATGAAAAATAAATTGGAACCAAGGTACGATGAAGGGGATGTGCAAGGGTTCATGTAAGTCAGATCCTAATTATAGTATCCTCTTTGCTCCTATATAAAGAGTTTAGGTGATCATGGGGCTCTAGACCAGGTGCACCTTTTGCTGAGCATAAGAGACCTTTTATCTAGCCAGGATTTGAGCCCTGAACCCCATAGCATCACTTTTTAAGCAAGATTTTGTCATATTTGAAGCAAACCCTGTTTGTCACATCTGTCTAACAATGTGTGTTTTCTTCTACCCTGGGAGCAGTGGAGTGAAGTGCAGCAGATGATAAATGGTACCCCAATCTATATGTACCAGGACTGCAGTGTGCTTTCCGAGGGTGACACTGATCACTGGCTTCGCACCAACTGGATTTATCGGGGCGAGGCAGCCTCCCGCATTTATGTGGAGCTAAAGTTTACTGTCAGGGACTGCAAGAGCTTCAAAGGTGAAGTGGTGACCTGCAAAGAGACCTTCAATCTCTATTACATGGAGTCTGAACAAGATGTTGGGATCCAGTTCCGCCGCCCACTGTTCATCAAGGTCTGTATCGCTGGAGGTGAAGACTGAGTCATGTCTTTCAGCTTAAACTGGTCATATCTTTCAGCTTAAACTAGGTGTGTCTTCTGGCTGGGAGAGGCCAGCATCTGGGGAAAGGCATGGATAGTAAATGTTGTCCTTAGAATAAACTTTGCCCCCAGTGTCCTCTGTGATGCTCATTGCAGTTGTTGCCACAGGAGGCACAGGAGTTTTCAAATGTGATCAGACCTCCATTCTGCGTAACCACTTATTTAACCAGACACCACGTAGGTAAGGATTCTAAAGGGTTGTGACAGTGCTGGATGGCTACACCACTTTTTAGAAACAGTAGAGACCAAAGGAATTTGATTTGCCTTAGATAATAGAACAAGATTAGACCAAGTGAAGAACAGAGACCAGAATCAATTTACTCTGATTACTATGACATATATGGTCTTATTTTATAAACTTGGAGGTGATGGCTTGCTAAATAATGAAGTTCTTCCTGCTATGAAAGTATTTAGCATCACTATATTTTACCTGCTGGTTTCCTCAATATAGTACCCTCTTGCCATGGAAACATTTGAATTGCAGAACAGGGAACCTCTGCTGCAGAGGAAATTCTATAATCCAGTTCTGTCCTAGAAGAAGCCACAGACCCAAATTATTTGACTGGCCTTTCCTTTGCAGTTTAAATGGCATGTGATGAAAACAGTAAAGGCTACCACAGGCAGAGCAGGACTCTGGTAACTGATTCCCCTCCCTTCCCAGTGCTACTCCACCTCCCCTGCAGCCTATGATGTGAATTTGTGCGATACCTCCACAACTCCTAAACATGCCTTATGATCCCACTGCCAGATGCAGCTGCTCTACAGATCCTTTCATCTCCCATCCAACTACAGGGAGTGGGTGGTGTCATGCAATGGGGAAGGGCCTGCGGAGGAGAAGATCAGTTATCAGGCTCTCCCACCAAGAAGAAAGGCCAACCCACCCGCAGTCCAGCTCTTCCATATCACAGGATGTCAGAGAGGCCTTTCCCATTTGCCCAAGCATCCCACTCACTCTCATCTGTTGTTTACTGAGGCATTGGGAATGCAAGAGCGTGGAAGCGTTTTTCACCCAAGTATCTACAGTGTTGAAATATGTTGAGTTCTGCATGAGAAGCACCTTGCAGTAGATGACCTGAACTGCCACAAGTACAGCCTAGAAACAGGTGGCTGCAATTCACTAAGTGGTGTTGTGATTTTACTGCATACAATTTGCAAACGAAGAAAATTATCACAGAAGAGATATTCGCTCCTTTAGGGGCAGTTCCTAAAGACCTCTGAGATCAGAGACTCAGAACATAGGGTACTGTAGAAGATCAGTGAATGACTACAAAGCAGTTGAAGATGATGGAATGTATGGAGGCAGGAAAAGATGCTGACCTCACTGTCAACACCCCTTCTGGGTGGAGGAAAGCTAGCAGTGCCCTGACATTAGAAGCAGTTGACCACACAGCCCCTAAAAGGCCTTAGAGAAGGCATAGGTCTTTTAGCTGCTGTGGCCTGCTAAGATGTTAAAGCTATTGTCTTTCTCTTTTTCACTTAGCTCAACACTGTTGCAGCTGATCGAAGTTTCACCAGCAGAGACATTGAATCAGGTGCCATGCAGCTGAACACAGAAGTGTGCCCCATTGGGAAGCTCTCTCGCCGCGGCTTCTACTTGGCTTTCCAGAACTCTGGGGCTTGTGTAGCAATGGTGTCTGTCCGAGTGTATTACAAGACTTGTCCAGAGGCCGTGCGGGGCCTGGCCCGCTTTCCAGAGACCCTAGCAGGATCAGAGGGCCTGACAGAAGTGCCTGGGGTCTGTGTGGAGTATGCTGCTGAAGAAGTGGGCTCTCCCCCAAGGATGCACTGCAGCACTGATGGGGAGTGGCTGGTACCAATGGGCCGATGCCTTTGTGCTGTGGGGTTCGAGGAAGTCGATGGGAGCTGCGTAGGTGAGTATGCAGACACTAGCTGTAGGCCATGGGAGAGGTTCCAGAGAGCTAAAGATCAGAGTATCTGTAAGCATAAAGTGGGATCAGGGGAGATAGTGTGGTCTACCTCTCTCTTGCCTGCCAGGTGTATCTTATATCTTTCCTCCCCTCCTTAGCTTCTCTTTTTCAATTGTGATTTTTCTCCTCATGTGTCAGGTGTAAGACCTGCACACACCTCTCCACTCCCTCTTGGGCTTCATCCAGGAGCTTTGAGCTCTGGAGCTAATTTCTGTGAGCTGTTACTATGTGATTGACACTGACTCACTCAACAACTGGTTCTCAACCCTTGAACAGCAGCCTTGTTCTCTCAGGGCAGATGGGGCAGATGCACAGAGCAGAGTATTTGTCCCATGACTAGAAAGCAGAGAGATGGAGGGGGACAGGTTTCTCCTCTGTGTCCCTTCTTTTCTGGACTGGGATGGTTCTTGTGCTGTGGGAAGCCTTCTGAAGCACATTGCACAATACCATGGTGACTGTTCTTCTGAGGAAGAGCCATTAGCAAGTAGAACAGTCACCAGGGTGTTGGAGTCACAGAACAAGCAAGGGTTGTTGGAACAGTCAGTGCAGGGCTCTCCCTTGACCACAGAGGGGACAAGATTCAGCTTCTTAAGGCAACTTAGTGTGTTTGTCAGAGGAGAGGATATGTGTGGTGTTTGGGGGGGATATGTATTATTGTGGAGAGCGAGGTAAAACCACATCTCTGCTCTTGTTGTTGAAGCTGTATGGCACAATGCTAAGGC
>NW_008683735.1:0-1263 GCF_000695815.1 Acanthisitta chloris | reverse complement strand
CAGCAGGTGCCCTGTGTCTGCTTTGCCATGCTACAAGGATCTCTGTGACTCCCCACTGCTTGCTGCTTATTTCGCTTGGGGAGCTGGTGAAGGCTGAAGCACAAGAACCTTGCCCTCCTCCAGCAATCCCCTCTCCTTGCGCAGCCCAGCCAGTTTTTCCACTTAGGTGCTACAGAACTCTCCCCGCCCTCCTGAGAGCACTCCTCTGGGAAGGGGCCGGGAAGCTGTCATGTCTGGACAGGCCTTGACTGCTATCACAGCACAGGTTCATTCTGCATCTGTGCTTTCATCCCACTCCGCCCAAGTACAGCTGCAGCCAGAAGTATTTTTTGTAGGATTAGTAGGGACTGCAGAGGTCTCCCAGGAAAGAAGGGAAGAGGGGAGAACCTAGCAGGGGTAGGGAGAGGTATTTTATGACCAGAGAAGTGTCTTATTGGAGGATCAGAGGAGAAGGTGAATGTAGGTTGTCTCCTGGGGGATCTTTAGGAGTCCTCTTCCTCAGTAGAAAAGACCAGGCATTGTGCAATGGACTGGGAGCAATCCGGGTCAGGATAAAGACAGAGATCACAGCTTTAACTTTGTCCTCAGAAGATGGAAGGACTTCTTCAGACATGCAAAGTGAGACAGGATGGAAAACCTTCTGGCAGTGTCATCTGATTCTGAGTTTTGCCTTAAGTAGGAGCTAAAAAAGAAGGCTGAACCTTTTCCTTGTAACAGGGAAAAGAACCTGACCTCTGTTAGAGGACAGGAGACAACAGAAAGCCAGAGGTCAAGGTTCTTAACTAGTTCATCCATCCTCTTGGTGAATTCCCAGCCGTATAAAGCTCTGTTGAGTACAGAATGGCTCAGCCATCCTATGGTCACAGAAAAACTGTGCCTGCCCAGAGCATTACATCTCAGTCTCTCACAGTGTTTCAGACTTTGCTGTCGATAAACCCAGAGCTCTGTGATTAACTTCCTCAAGTATGTAAGTTACCATGAAGACAGAGGCTGGCTGTGTCCCGGACTGTGTCTTGGCTCCTCGATGGGCTCTGCAAGGTGCCAGGCGAGCCGAGCTCCTGGCTGGAGTGTGCCCGCTGCCCAGCACCGGCTGATAGTCAGACTCCCGAGGAGCACTTGAGGGGGGGCCCCCAGCCATACTCTGCCCCCTGGTGCCTGGCGAGCAGGTCCTTTCCCAGTCCTGTTTTTCCCACCATGTCGCTTGGAGCGGGTGCCCAAGGGCCGGGGACACCGGGGGCCAGCGGTGCTGGGCGGGAGCGGCGA
>NW_008683734.1:0-3703 GCF_000695815.1 Acanthisitta chloris | reverse complement strand
TGCCAGACACTGAGGTCAGGCTAACAGAGCCGAATGAGCTCTGATCACCTACTGATATCCCTTATCTGAGCCCTGGGTAGGCAGCAGACTTCCCTGTGGGATGGGTCGGGTCGGCATATAGGGCCCTCAGTTCCCTTCAGAAGGGAGTCACCTAATACAATTACCCTTCCTTTTTTTTCTTTGTAGCTGGTAGTAATAAGTCTAGAAGATGGGGTGCAAGCTGGAGATCCTCCAGATAGATCTTCCTTTTGACTGTCCTCTGCCTGATTCTCTGGGTCCAGAGCCTCATACCTGTTCTTTAAGGGTAACTGGGGAGGTGATGGGGATCGGAAGGGGATTCTATTATCTCTTCCATCAGGGACTAGTTTCCATTTCCCCCATCTACTTGGTTTGCTCCCTCTGCCTGAGGGCAGGAGGGGCAGGGCTTCACCCTCTCCTGCTGCATTTCTTTTGGGCTTGAAAGGGTGTGTCTCCGCCAATCTATTCCTCTTTCACTGTCCCTAATGCTTCTTAACTTCTCTACTTCCTCCTTGAGCTCTGCCACCAGGCACAGCAAATCATGCACCTGCTCACATCGTAAGCAGGTGTGACACACTGTCCTCTGAAACTAATGCTAGACCAAGGCACTCTGTGCATCCAGTGACCTGAACAGCTGTATCCTTCACGAAGGGCTCTGTCTCGGCATGCCATAAGGTCTCTTTACCCCAAATAATTAGGACAAGGTGGAGGAGGTATGAGAAAAATACTGTTAAAGCGTATCTTAGAAGTGGGAAAAGCAATAGAATGTTTTTCTTTATTTTGCAAAAGAAATCATGTAGGAAACAGGTTCTCTCTGGCTGGTGTGCAGTAAGAACAAGTCATTACTTCTAAGCAAAGGCACAAGAGCAAATCAGAGCAGTTTTTGCTAGTCACAGACATAAACATCCCCTAAAAGCCAGATTTAACTTTTGAAGAGGATGGAAAGATAAATCAAGCATTTAATTATCAAGGGATAATGCAACTCAGTGTCTAAAGCTGATGAGAATGTACATAACAGAATCTAGTTTTAAGTGAAATCAAGAAAAGACAGCAGTTTATTGCAAAAATTGCTTGCTGAATTTCAGACATTCATTAACAACACTTAGTATCTCATCTTACTTGTTGAAGGAAAGTAGGAAGCTGTTGTCTCATTTGCTCCTGAAGTTGAGAATTTCCAGCAAATAAAGGATTATTCAACATCATCTATGGTCCAAAAATATTTAACATCATGGATCAAGCAATAGATCAAAAAGCAAATACTAGAGTGTATTTTAAGACAACTATTTACTATACATGAATCAGATAAGATAATAGTCCATCTATGATAACCTCAGAGTAACTATCCCCAACTTCTCCTTTGCTCAAAACTTGTTCTGAAACAGTGAACCACTGCCATGAGAATTGACTGAAATAATTGGTGGTGTGGAGTTGTTGAGTTTTTTCTTTGAGGTTTTTTTTGGTGTCCTTTATTCTTGGGTGTAGTTTTTTTTTTGTGGGGTTTTGTTGTGGGTCAGGAAGTGGTGGCGTTAAGCTTCTGAAGCTTTGGTGAGGATCTGGGAAGATCCTCACCAAAGTAACCTCACTTAAGTATCAAGAAAAGCTTTTCTGGTCAACCTCCACCACTGATATGATGGTTTCCCTGTAAATATTGTCTGCAAAAAGCCTGGGATATTTCCAATTAATTAAAATAATATTATCTCAGTTCAAGATTTGACTTTGGATATTATTGTTGTAAGTAAAACTGGAAAGCACTTCTACAATACCATTCATAAAACAGCAGTATCAGCACTTTTACTGTAAGTAAGGATCCCAGGTAAGAAATGAAAACCAGAATAAGAGCTAGATATGACATCAAATCCTTCCCCTCCACTTCTGTCCTCCCAAGCTAAGGTGGGTATTTATTTACTAGCAGATCCACCTTAATTTATAATAAAAGCATTTGTTTTGTTTAACTGGTTCTTATGCTAGGTCACAAAATTATAGGGCTTTATGAAACATTCAGAAACAGAAGTTGTTACAAGAAAATGCCTGACGTGATGCCCAACTACAAATTGAAGAAACTTACTGCAACAGATTGCTAAATGTAACCAGGCAATAACTTCAGTAAGCCAGACATTAACATAATTTAAGAACTGGACCATTTGTAACAAACAGGTTATTGTTGAGAAGTTGGCACGGTTATTCTGTATTGAAAATATAACTATATCATTGTCGTGGTCAGCAGCCAAGAACCACGCAGCCGCTCACACTCCCTCCTCCCCCCTCTTCCCCCCCAACCCAGAGGAATGGGGAGGAGTACAAAAAGTAAAATATGTAAGTTGAGATAAGAACAGTTTAATAATAATAAAGAGTAGAATGAGCTAAAATGCTAATAGATAATAAAAAGAACAAAATCAGTGATGCACAATGCAATTGCTCACCACCCACAGACCAGCGCAATCCCAAACCTCCCCCCGAATTGGCCCCCCTTCCTGCTTATATACTGGGCATGACGTGCCATGGTGTGGAATATCCCTTTGGCTAGTTCAAGGTCACCTGTCCCAGCTATGCTCCCTCCCAATTTCCTGTGTATCTTCTCACTGGCAGAGCATAAGACACAAGCAAGAAAATGTCCTTGGTTTAGGATAAACACAATTTAGCAAAAACAAAACATCAGTGTATTATCACTCCCAAACCAAACACTGCACTACACCAGCTACTGAGAAAATTAACTCCATCCTGGCTAAAACCAGGACAATCAAAAATTCAACTCCTTTTTTCACTTCAGTGCACACAACTCATTGCTACACCAAAAGCATTTACCTGTACTGCAAGATCAGGATTCTGGCTCAATGACTGCATCATGCTTCTCATATAGGGTGCAGACAACATATTTTGCCTAAGTTGTGGATTTTCTGTTATCTGCTGGAACAAGCTCTGCATTCCTGGTGTATTGAACATACCAACTTTAAAAAAAAAGTAAAATGTCACTTTAGTAAAAATCTTGACTATAACCAAATTAATTAGACTGCCTAGAGCTGGGATACAACTGTGGTTTGTTGGTGTTTTTTTAAATGAGCTTTAGCCCCTTAAATACATCTCAATGTGGTTCTGCTTACACAGATGCACCTGCCCTAGAAACAAATGAAGCCAGAGGTCATATCCAACAAGCAGTCACACTAAGTATCTACATTATTAACTGTTTTCCTGTTTATCTCCAAACAGAAAAAAATATTATCATTCATGTACAGATCTCCCTACTTTTGTTATTTTAAGGCAGTACACAAGTATTGTTAGCACTCTTAATTTAGTTTTCATGTTTGTTTTTCCACAGAGGACTTTGATACTAGTCAAATGTTCTGTGCAAATAAACAGCAATACAAACTTTTAATCAAAACAACTCTTTCTAATAACAGAATCATTTCACCAAACTCCTGAATATTTGCAAATATATACAACTGCAAATATATTAATTATATACACAATATATATTATATATACAATAGCACATGTATATTATATATACAATTTGCAAATATATACAACAGACACACCTCCTAGTTCAGGTCCCAAATTTGGTATAGTTGTGCTCTGTCCTGTACTAGCAGAGGTGCTATTTCCAATATTACTACTGCCACTGCTCTCACCACTGGTGCTGGCACTTGTGAAATTCTGAGAGCGGGACTGAGGAGCCATGGGATTTGGT
>NW_008683733.1:54029-62153 GCF_000695815.1 Acanthisitta chloris | reverse complement strand
GCTCTGCCTTCCCGAGGTCTGTCCCCCCTGCCCCGCCGCGTCCTGCGGCCCTCGGGGCTCTGCTCTTGCCTTCCCCGACCCCATCGCTGCGCTCCAAGCAGTGTCCCTGGAGTCTTCCCGATGTGCGTGTTCCTGTTTCACTGCCTGTGTAGTTTCAGTTTGACCCGGTTTTTACTCAGCCATGCTGGGCCCCTGCCTTCCTTGCCTAATTTCTTGCACATGGTAATTGCCAGTTCTTGTACTTTAAGTAAACATGCCTGTAATTAGCTGCCAGCTCTGTTCTTCTCCTTTACCCCTAAGGACAGTTTCCCAGGCGGCCCCATCTAACAGTTCCTGTTGAAGGACCACTTTCCTAACTTTTCAGGTTGATTAACTTTGAAGGTCCTGTTGAAGGTCCACTTTCCTAACTTTTCACCTGTCCTATATCCCTTGAGATCATGAATCCCACCAAGGCACACCCACTGCAGCCCAAGCTTGACCTCTCCAATGAGTTCCTCTATGTTAGCAGCCAACTACCAGTGTGAAACCTAGTGAAGGTGGTAGCTCCGTGGCACTGCAGTGGTCAGGGTGGTGAAAAAGGACAATTTGTACTTTTATGTTTTTAAGTGTCTCCTGGGCCATGAGGCCACCCCTGCATATGTTAATTTCATCGACTGAGCTGCTCTGGAAACAGACCAGAAAGTAAAAGTAATTAAGACTTTGTATCCAGAAACTAAAACCTTTGCTTTAATAATTCATGGTGGTGACTGAGGTGTAAGTTTTTTTATTGCTTTACAGATTTATGGCAAGGAAGTAGGCTTAAATCCATATAAGTTGCAGGGAAATTCCTGGGCCTTCAGGGAAGTACAGAGGGTGCAGAGTGCACAAGGCATTCACAGGATTGGGCCTCAGTAATAATTACTGTGCTTAGTGATGAGAAAATGTTCACAAAGATGGGAAAGAAAAATCAAAGTTCTTGTCAGAAGTACAGCCACTATAGAAAAAAGTGCTTTTAATATAAAAGTTATTATTATTTTAATACTAAAGTAATACTTATGGGATATTTATGTCCCACCAATGACCACAGTATTGAGAAACCTTGTATTTAAAAACATGTTTGCCTTCATATCATCACCAAGAGATAACAGAATTGTCATTATCCCTGTTTTCATAAGTGGTGGTTTGCAGCAGAGAGTCTCTAAATGGTTTGCATAAGATCAGAGTGGAATGCATGCCCCAAAAGCTGCTCTGAAACCATTTCTTTTAGAGTGAATCTTTGCAGTTTGTCTGTGTACATTTACAGGAGCAAAAGGGAGAACTTACAGACAAGAATCCCATTCTTTTGTAAATTGCTGCTACAGTAGGTGATCTGGATTTCAAAGGCAATAGCCAGAGCTGATATATATTTCTAATGAAAACTGGACTAAAATCAGGACTGAGTGCTCTACATAAGTACTCCAAGATTCTGTAATCTGATATTCCTGTCCCATCTTGCTTGTGCCAATATGAGTACTTTCACAGATGTGGGCTGGATTGAGAAATCCAGTAATGTTACTGTCTTTGAGTTAGTAAAAGGTCATGCAGATCAGTGAGAACCATGTTCAGTAAGTACCTGATCAATTATTAAGGAGGGGATGAAGGTAGGAGTGGGAGGTGGAAGCAAGAGCAACTCCTTTCAGTGTTAACTTTTATCTCAGTTCAGCTACTCAGAGCACTGATTCTGTCATGTCTTAAATAGTTTTGGGGCTACTAGGGTCAGAATTTGAGCATTCTTTATCCCTTGCATTTTTATTTTTAGGCTTCTTTTGGTTTCATTTTTATTGATAACAACTTTTAAAGATACACATTTGTAGTTGAACCCTGAGTGGCTGTAGGTCACTTCTCACTTTCAGGCCTGAAATATCACCTCAAGAGTCATGTTTTGTAGTCTTGCAGAAACACTCTAGTGATTAAATTAGATTCACAGGTGATTCCTGTCAAAATATCCCCAAGCAGTAAGCAGGTTTTATTGCTCTGATATATATCTAATTGTATTCCTGAGGCTATAGAAGAGTCAGTTTTGTCAAAAATTCACTAACTCTAAAGCATTAGACCTGAAAACCTCAGTGGATGTCTTGGGATTCTTGAGTAGCTGATAATGTAGATGTCTTAGAAAACCAGAAGAATAAAACTAGTCAGAGACCTAATCTAGGATTTTAGGAACTCAAGTAGTTTCTTGTTGTAACAGGTACTTTCTGTGTAAATTTCAATGAGTACCCTGGACCTTACTTATGCAACAGAGTTTTGGCCCTTTAAATATATCAGCATAGTTAAAACCCAGCATTACTACCAATAATGATCCACTTCCTTTAAAACTATTTACTGTAACATAGGGTGTGTATACTAATTTTAAAAAAAAATCACATCCTTCTGTATCATGTGAACACCAGTATAAATTTTTTAACATGGCCCACACCTTAGTCTTACTGCGAAATTAATGTGAATTTCACACATACCAAAGCATCTGTAGAGATTAAGTGCTGTGTGACCATAAACTAAACTTGTGAGATGGTCATAAAATAATAATACTTAACCTGAAAGGTTTTGGTATACAGTTTTGAGAGACCAATGTGGCACATGAGAACAGGGCATAAAGCAGAATTTTTCTGATGAATGGAGAAAAGGCTGTAAAATATTTGCACAAATGATAGCTCTCCAGCAGTCTTCAGTTCTACTAGGAGACTGGTTACCTGTAGGAGAAATACATGATTCTTCTGAAATTTAAACCTAAAATTCATTAGTGAATGGTTTGGTTATATCTATAGATACAAGATATGATTGGCATCCTAAATACCCAAGGTGAAGGAGATTTTATACTTTTAGATATTACTCCTATACTGTAGCACATCAACCAACATTATTGCATGTGTGGTTTACTCATAATTATCTTGCAATTGACGTTGTGTCAGGGCCTTGGCAATTCCTGGGTTTTAATGCATCTACTGATTGATTTTTAGTTGTGAAGAGCTGTCGAAGGCTCACTGAATGTACTCACAACCAAGAAGTTTTCTTTCCAAGATCCAAGGTGTTTGAAGGCTTGCTGGTTTTCAGTGTTGCCTATGCTAGTTTAGGCTTGTTAGGTAGGAGTGCATGACAAAATAGTGCCACAGCAGTTCAATTTTCTTAGTGATACCTGCTTTCCACTGTTAATTCAAGAGTTCTTAGCATTCCCTTTATAACTCAAAACATGTGGTTGCAATCATTTGCATGTATTTTTCTTGAAATTGATGATTTGATTCTTGCAGGTATTTGGCTGTTTGTCCCATAAATTGGCAGTGCAGCTCTCTTATCCAGATCTATTTGGTGTATTGCAGTGTCCCTGCAGATTTCATATTGGCTAGCAAAGACATGTGAAATTGCATGTTACAGAGAAATCCTTAGGATGAAAGAATTTTCTGTTCTTCAGAGTTAATTTGCAGGCTGTGGCTCCCTTAAGCTTGTCCATTGTCTAATAGCTTCTGAGTTCTCAAAGATGATTGGGAGGACTTTTTAATGTTCACCCTGTGTAGATCTGTCAGTGTAGTGACACAACTGCTAGTGAACCTGTGCAGTGAAACTTACTAAGAGGTTTAAATGGGACTTTTGTGTGGATCAGGGTTGATCCACTCTTCCATAGCATTGTGTAGTGTGACCTCCATCTGCATTAGCATTTTTTATCTTCCCTGGTCACTCAGAACCTCTGACCTGCAGAACATCCTGAAATATTCAGGTGGGGAGCAAAGAAAAAAAGGATGTTCCTAGGGAGATGTGTTTTCTGAATTGCTTCCCTTTTAGATGCTGTAGACATTTTTCAGGTAGGAAAATGCAGTTTTATTGATTGCATTTCTGTTTTCCAAGAATTGATTTATTACTTCCTACTGGAAACCAGCCCAGATGACACAGAAGGCCTACTGCACCCTGCCTGAGCAGGGAAGGATAGAAACACGTGCCATAAGCATGCATGTGCCAAAGGTTTGAGGAACATTCTTGTGAAACATGTCATTTACCAAGAGTATTTAACAAGGAATTTTCTGAAAGAAGAATGAGGGCTAACTACTTGGAGATCACAGCAAAAGAGAAGGATGTTGTCAGAAGGGAGGAAGTGGTCAAGACAAGCAAGGGTAAATGGTCAGGCACCTCAGTGACATGCAAGCCAATGACCACAACTTAATAGTAAGGTGCAGTTCCAGAGCAGTATAAACATTAGCTAAATTATCTACACATCAGTTTTGCTGACAGTCTTAAGAAATGGTCTGGTATGGGAGAGGTCAGTGATTGCTAAGTGTTTTGCCAAAGGCTACCAATAATATAACTGAGTGAAGGATTTTTTTGCCACAGCTTCATCTCCCTTCAGGAAAACCAGGAGCAAAGGCTTGCATGCAGTTATGAAAGGCCCTTCTTTCAGGGTACAGACCATTTGAAAGTAGGGCTTTTTTCAGCATTAGCACTAGCTAATGCTTTTTTGTGATCTTGGATGGTCACACATGGATAGTGTTGATCTGTCCTGTAGTAAAAATGGCACTGCTGTGCCTTACTTTTACAAAGATATGACAATCAGCTATGTCATGTTAGCCATATCTAGTCCTTCCAGTTTTTTTGCATCTCAAAGTGCTTTATAAGAGGAGGAAACAGAGTACATGAAAGAACTGATGTAGAGAGAAAGCAAATAATATGTCCAGTGTCAGATAATTCCCTTCCACATTTCATCGTTAACCATGTGGCGTTAGTAAGCTTGCAACAAAAACTTCCCTTCTTGAGTGTAAGCCACACCTGAATTATCTCTGTATCAGCTATTGCCATTTAGCAAGATTGAGTAGTGTTCACTTGAATGTATAGTTTAAAAATGAGCTTGCTTAATGCTGTCCTTAAAACTTAGCAAATTATAATTTAGGCCTCCTGTTTTCAAAAACAGAAACGTTATTCTTGGGCTTCTTAAACATAAACATATTTTTAAAGTCAATCTTTTAAAACTAGTGCTTCACAGTAACTCATCTTGTTACTAGTAACTCATAATTTGCCAGTGTTTGAAGAGACATCTACCTTTTTGTATTGCCACTTTCAGTTCACATTTGCTGAAGAACTCAAGAATTTACTAAGAAAAATAACATGGCAAGAGGTTCAAATTATGTTTTAAGGGGAAAATTGTTTAAAACAGCTTTGATTTGATCTTTGGTGACTTAATTCTTTGTAATGTCTAACATGGAGCTGATAAAACTCCTCTGACGCTCTGGTTAACTAGAGAAAAGGTGTTCATTCCTTTATGATCCAGATTTAATGAGAAAGAAGAATAAACTAGCAGTTTTGAGCTTCTAGTAAAGCATGGTTTGTGTGTCTAAAGGCCTTTTCTGACTGCATTGGGTGATCTGATAAGGTATCACCTATACCTGTGAACTTCATCTTTCTTTAGGAAAACAAATTCCTGGGTAGATTTCTAAAGCTTAGCTAAGGTAACTAGAGGAGAAATGTTGGCATAAAGTTTATTCATCCTCTGGCAGTTGCTAAAAATTCTCAAACCAGTTTCTTTTTCAATAGGAAGAGATGTTTTTTGTTCACAATATTTACTTAGTGCCTTTCACTGGCAATTCCTCACTACATGTCTAAGGCTGATGCATATTGCTAGATGTTGACTCCTGAGTCTAATGAAATTTGTTAATCATCAGTGAGAACTGCAGTGTCTGAGATGAGGATTCCTTTCAAAATGTTCTCTGCAGAATTAGAAGCCTGTCTGATTTTTCACTGTACTGTAGCATGAGAAACTGGTGGGCAGGCTGCTGTTACAAAAATATTATGTATTTTAAACAGTGTAATCAAAGTCCAGAATCCTGAAAGGGTGTATGAAATTGAGATAGATTCAGTCTTTGAAGCAGAAGTTGCTGACATAGCGTAACCTATTAACTGTCTGGGTTGGGTTTTTTTAGTCAACATATGAAACAGACTTGTTTCCCAGGGTCATTCCAAATTGTAACTGTGACGTGTTAGTTGAAAAGCCTTTACATAATTGTTGCATAACATTGCTGTATTTTAAAATGTTTCTAGATAGAAGACCCTCCTTGGATTGTAAAGCATTTCAGGTGCAATGGCAGATCCCATCCGCTGGGCCCGATACCGTTGGCAGCGACTGATATCAACAGATGGCAGAGAAAGTAGCAGTAGCAATGCAAGTAGCAAGTGCTATCAATCATCAAAAACTACTGGCAAGCACAGGATAGTGATACCCTGTTTGGGACGTTTTAAGGAAGAGTATGAAAAAGTATCAAAACTGTACATGAACAACAAAATACGGACTACTAAGTATACTTTATTGAATTTTTTACCACGGAATTTATTTGAACAGTTTCACAGGTAATGAACTCCTTTTTGATTATGGTAATTCTTCTGAAGTGGAATCCTTTTGTTTAAATATGTGTGTTACTATATACTCAAAAACTATTCTTCCTCTTGAAGTGCCCATCACTTCTGAAAATATATGTCTTATTTGGGCAAAGTCTCTTGAGTATCATCAGTGTTGGGCTAATCCTGTTCTCCTTAGCTGATGTACTTTCCACTTACTCAGTTCTTTGGACTACTGAACTATTCCCTGCACTTGGAGCACTGCCACACACCAATCTGCAGGAGGATTTTCAGCTCATTTCCTACAAATGTGTTTTCCCTCTTCCCTCATGCCTTTCTCTTTGCCAATTTTTTTCATCTTCCTTCTGCTTGGAGGACTGTTGATTTGTAAAGTGACACGGGGAGACTGTAGGATGGCTTCCTTTTTAAGATGTGTCATCTCTCCTAAGAGATTATAAAATTAAGTTTAAAAGATCTGGAAATTTGAGAGAGTGAAAGTTCACCAGTGCCTTACTAGAAAACATGTACCTGGAGGACAGGTTTGAAAATACAGGAAAATTCTTGGTTTCTGCATTATCTGATCATCTGTATTAAGCAACTGTGCAGCTAAGTAATTAAATGATTGACTGGAGAGTGAAAACAGTTCTGGATACATAATTCTTAAATTGCAGTTAGAGTGAAGAACTTAAGTGTGTGTATAGTGTGGAGTGGAGAAATAAGGATCATCATCTCCTATCACAGCTAACTCCTGTGTTTTGTCTTTGTTTCAGAGTTGCCAATTTGTATTTCCTATTTCTGGTTGTCCTAAATTGGGTTCCTCTGGTGGAAGCATTCCAAAAAGAAATTACAATGCTACCTCTGGTAGTGGTTCTGACAATTATTGCAGTGAAAGATGGTCTGGAAGATTACTCAAGGTACAAAATGGATAAACAGATAAACAACTTACTAACCAAAGTATATAGCAGGTAAGAGACAACAGTCTTTGTGGTTTATTGTTATTATTTATTGTTATTGTTTAAGTGTGACTGTATGTGAAAAAGTTGTTGATAATTCCTTTGGTTTACTTTCTGGATACTCATAGAATCATAAAATAATTTAAGCTGGAAAGTCTCTGGAGTTGATCTGGTCTTAAACCCTTGCTCAAAGCAGGACTGTTTGCATCATGTTGCTCAGCGACTAGTTGAGTCTCAATCACCAGTTTTACTAAATGGATATGAAATTAAGTGTCAAATTTACTGCGAAAGATTATGCTTTGAGGCAAGTGTGTTCATGCATGAATTTTTACTGTGTTAACCAAGGTAGTTTGACGAGTTAGGTATCGTATATAGCATTTATTCTGAAAGGTGTAATTTTAATTCCTCTAAAATGGATGTAAGCATTGTGGATATTCAAAGGCTGCTAGTTTATGATTCATTAATGGTGTCTAATTGTACTCATAATGTAATCACAGTTCCCCAAACAGAATGAGATGATTTTCAATCTGAGTGCATCACACAGTTTGGCACAAATGTTAGCATCTGTTCCACAGTGCAGGGCTGTGCTATTACAGACTGTGGGTGCAAGTCAGGAGTGGACCCTGCACTGCTGCTGGGGAGAGGTTTGCTGGCAGGCAGTTACTGTGCTTGGATAATAAAAAGATAGGAATACAAACGGATTATGTTCTGAATTAACTGGCCAAAAGCTTATTTTAGTGTACATCAGTGCTGTCCATGTAATTGTTATTCTTTTACACCTGTCATAAAGGGATAGTCCGAGCGTGCAAAATACAAAGTTAAAGAAAGTATAGTGGACCCTTTT